>NW_021282389.1:0-870 GCF_002162155.2 Triticum dicoccoides
ATGACGCTAGGGTTATAAAGGAAGCTTGTATGTGGTTACCGAATGTTGTTCGGAGTCCCGGATGAGATCCCGGACGTCACGAGGAGTTCCGGAATGGTCCGGAGGTAAAGATTTATATATAGGAAGTCCTGTTTCGGCCATCGGGACAAATTTCGGGGTCATCGGTATTGTACCGGGACCACCGGAAGGGTCCCGGGGGCCCACCGGGTGGGGCCACCTGCCCCGGGGGGCCACATGGGCTGTAGGGGGTGCGCCTTGGCCTACATGGGCCAAGGGCACCAGCCCCTAGAGGCCCATGCGCCAAGATAAAGGAAAAAGGGGAGAGTCCTAAAGGGGGAAGGCACCTCCGAGGTGCCTTGGGGAGGATGGACTCCTCCCCATCCTTAGCCGCACCCCTTCCTTGGAGGAGGGGGCAAGGCTGCGCATCCTCCCTCTCCCTTGGCCCTATATATAGTGGGGAAAAGGAGGAGCAATCATACCTAAGGCCTTTGGTTGCCTCCCTCTCCCTCCCGTGACACATCTCCTCTCCCGTAGGTGCTCGGCGAAGCCCTGCAGGATTGCCACGCTCCTCCACCACCACCACGCCGTTGTGCTGCTGTTGGATGGAGTCTTCCTCAACCTCTCCCTCTCTCCTTGCTGGATCAAGGCGTGGGAGACGTCACCGAGCTGTACGTGTGTTGAACGCGGAGGTGCTGTCCGTTCGGCACTTGATCATCGGTGATCTGAATCACGACGAGTACGACTCCATCAACCCCGTTCACTTGAACGCTTCCGCTTAGCGATCTACAAGGGTATGTAGATGCAAACTCTCCTCTCCTTTCTACTCGTTGCTGGTCTCTCCATAGATAGATCTTGGTGATTCGTAGGAAA
>NW_021282390.1:0-1621 GCF_002162155.2 Triticum dicoccoides
GCTGGGCCGTGAGGGGACTTGCAAATTGTTTGGGAAATGAGGCCCACAAGAAAGTGCAGTTTGAACGCCCCAAAGTACATGTTCCGGGATAGGGCAATTAGAACCCGCATCTTAGCTGCACCCACCGATGAATAGTAGATTTAAAATAATAATAAATAATTCTTATTTTTAAAATTTATTTCTGTTTTGAACTTATCTGTTCATCGGGTGCAACTGAGCCTGGGCAGATGTGAATTTCTGCGCAATGCTACACCTACGAAAAACATGCTACGGGATTTACATAAAGGCTTAATTGGAAGGTTTTGGTTGGATAAAATCAAGGAAAAGGGGCCCACCCCGTTGAATTCAGGGGAGCGGTGGAGTTTTCGTTCTTCTCTTGGGAGTTGGGAGTACGTACGTGAGTATTAGTAGCAGCGCTGCTCGTTTCGGAATAAGGACAGCAACCAATGGCCGACACTGTATATGTACCTGATATTTTTGGGTTCGAAAGAACGAAAAGCAAAAGCTATAGCTTGGCGTTGAGCCCTACGTGCGTAGTACGGTAGTAGCTATGATCACGATGACCCCATTTTGTCGAACCGTTTTACATGTTCCTTGGCACTGCTGTCGGTGCATGCAATCACCCTAGAAAAGACTCGATTGTTTCTTTGGTATACCTTTAAGTTCTGAGTTAACCTTTCTGTCTAGCACACACATAGAGAAAGATGTGAAGTTGTAGTACTCCCTCCGGTCCTTTTTAGTTTGTATATAAGATTTGACTGAAGTCAATCCTCATAAAGTTTGACCAACTTTGTAGAAAAAAGTACCAACATTCACGATCTGAAATCAATACCACTGTCATGACTTAAAGTTTAATATTATATAACTTTAGCATGGTAGATGTTGATATTTTTTTATATAAATATGGTCAAACTTTGTGAAATTTGACTCTAGAAAATTCTAATATGCAAAGTAAAAAGGACCGGAGGGAGTACTAAAGCTGCGTTTGGATCAGAGGGAGTACCTAGATTTCCTACGTGCAATAGATTATTACGTTCTTCAGTAAAGAAGCTTGGGTGTCCCGTTTGAAAATCCAGGTTTACTTCAGACTTTCAGCTTCTTGAATCAAGCACTCACAGCATTGACATCAGTGAGAAAAGGTTAAGAAGAACTAGTAAGAGCAGTTAGAGAGCAAGCATCAGCTCATCAAATCTTCTGCTTCGGGTACAACTGAAGCTGTTTGTTTTCAAGTAATGTACGCAAGCAAGTTTTCCTCCGGAAGAGACAGGGTGCCGGGTGAGCTGGCAAAGAAAGTCAGCAGTTAATCAAAAATTTAGGTCAAATTAGCATTTCATTGGAGTATGCTTGATATAAAAATAATTTACATGGAAAACCCTTCTATTCAAACTTAAAAATATATTTTATATTATTAAAATAGTTTAAAATATATAAATAAAAAATATGTATGAATTATTGTGTTATCCGCATTAGACAAAATGAAGTAAAAATAATTTGAAACTTTAGTACTCCCTCCATTTTTATATACAAGGTCACTGTCAAAATAACAATTTGCAGATATACAAGACCACTATATTAATGGTGTTTGCCTCGTAGTACTAACAAAGTAGGACATTAACTATCC
>NW_021282391.1:0-1030 GCF_002162155.2 Triticum dicoccoides
TTGGTGTCACGGAACCCTGTTCACATCGTTTGGGGCTGTGAGCGAAACTCCGGCCGGATCTCCTCATGGATGGAACCCGAATAGGCGATAAACCTGGACTAGAGACTTGAGTGTTTAGGCAGGCCGTGGCCGACACCCACGTTGGGCTTCCGCTTGAAGGTTGCCGAGTACATGTCGTGTAAACGGCGGTAAGTGGTGAGAGCGTGTGTGAAGAAGTACACCCCTGCAGGGTTAATATGATCTATTCGAATAGCCGTGTCCGCGGAAAAGGACTTCTGGGTTGCTTATATCAGTTCATAGACAAGTGAAAGTGGATACTCTAAAATACGCAAGATACGCGTGAGTGCTATGGATGGCGTTCTCGTAGGGAGACGGGAGCGGATCCATAGTGGTGTATTGATATGGTGAATATGTGGACTCGTGTGCGCCACCTCAAAAGAGTCGTTTGCAGTCGTAGTTCAGGATAGCCACCGAGTCAAAGCTGGCTTGCTGCAGTTAAACCCCACCATCCCCTTTGTTGATAACGATGCATATGTAGATAGTTCTGATGTAAGTCTTGCTGGGTACATTTGTACTCACGTTTGCCTATTTATGTTTTTGCAGAGAGACTTCGGTCTCGCTAGTAGTTTCGCGTGGACTTCGACATTTAGCTTGTTACCTCAGCTACGATCTTGTGCCCTCGGCAGTATCTGGCAGATAGTCAGGCTTCTCAGCCTTTTTCATTTATAGTGGTCTGTACTCAGACATGATAGTTTCCGCTTGTGCTTTGACTTGTATACTCTGAATGTTGGGTCATGAGACCTATGTTTGTAATATCTCGCTCCTCGGAGCCTAATGAATAAATACTTGATTTGTAGAGTCATGTTGTGATGCCATGTTGTATTTGCACATATCGAGCATATTGTGTGTATGTTATTGAAATGCTTGGTATGTGTGGGATCTGACCATCTAGTTGTTTATCTTTAGTAGCCTCTCTTACCGGGAAATGTCTCCTAGTGTTTCCACTGAGCCATGGTAGCTTGCTACTGCT
>NW_021282392.1:0-1810 GCF_002162155.2 Triticum dicoccoides
CCAACACGTCGTTTTATTTCCTGTTCAGCTTTGCAAGCAAGATGAAACAAATGGTCCATAGGATAACATTCTTCATGAATTAGTATCTCTTGAATATCACGGTTTAATCCTCCCCAAAATCTATCCATAAAATCATCTTCACTTTCTTCTAAAGAGGAATGCAACAAGGTAGTTTGTAAATCATCATAATATTTTGTTACAGTTTCACTACCTTGTTTTAAGTGTTGCAACTTCTTAATCATGTCACGAGTATAATAAGCAGGGACGAAAGTATGTCGCATGGCAAGTTTCAAATCATCCCAAGTAGTAGGTATATAATCAGGGTGTAACCGACAATATTCACTCCACCAAACCAAAGCATAACCAGTGAAAGAACCAACCGCAACCTTAACCTTTTTATGTTCATCGAAAGATCGGGACCCCCGCCTCTATCAAGTGGTATCAGTTTTCAGGTTGCTCGGTGAGAATTTCCAGTTTTCCTAGATTAGATTTATTTTCTTACCTATTGTCCAAGAAAAAGCCACAAAAAAAAGCTAGATCTATTCATCCTTTCTCCAAGCCAGTCTGAGCCTTTGCAATTTTCTTTTCATTGTATGCATTATTGAATTATCGGTTGCATCGTCGTGTCGACTTGCTGGTCTTAGTGTCTAGTTCGTTTAGAGTTTCGAGTTCTTTTCACATTAGTCACGCCGCCGCTGCATCATTATCCCTTTCGCTGTCCACCATCCCATCTATTAATTTCCACCACGTGCTACGCACTGTTCATTGTCATAATCCTAGTTGAGGTCATTCACATCTTCGCCTCATCCAATCTGTATCTTATCTAGTTTGTCTTGGAAAGAAAAAAAAAGATAGAGAAAAAAAAGAGAAAAATGGAAAGAAAAAAAAGAAAAAGAGAGAGAAGAAAAAGAAAAAAAAAGCGTGAGAAAAAAAAGAGAGAAGAAAAAAAATTGGATCTATCTAGAATCAATCTCGTACCTGAATTCGGATTGGAATCTGTTTTGCGCACTGTTCAGTAAAACAGGTGTATCTTCCTCATACGAACTCCGCTTTGGCTCCGTGAGTACTCAAATTGAAGCTAGCAACGAGACACATCTAAATAGTTGCAGAAGCTAGTTCAATATTTGACACCTCAAAATCGGCTTCTAAATAGGTCTTTTTGCCCTCCGAAGTTCGTGAACACAACTTGTTCCAATTTTTCAGGCCAATTTTAGAATTCTTTGACTCCTCATATCAACTCGGAATTGAGTGATTCTTTTTGCATTGGAAAGCTTGAGTTAGTAGCATTCTTTGAAAGAATTTATCAGAAAATTGTCTCAAACTTTTCAAGAGGAAAGTTAGAGAGAGAGTTGTTGTATATCCTGCTTGGCAGTTGTTTTTCATCATTATCTTCACTGCCGTTGTGATCTTCACTTATATCTTGCTGTCAAGAGCTACTTAGTATCCTTCATTGATGCTAGTTGTGCTACGCCGTGACCGCATTAGTGTTCTAGGCTCGCGTCTCTAGTCCGGTCTAGCCTAGGACCAGCACAGTACCGTCGTTGAGCGTTTATTCAACATTGCATCTTTGAATTGATTATTGCTAATCTTTTGCTACCATATATAGCCAACCCAGCTCCACATATTTCTACACCGTGTATACGTACGCTCCCCTGGCAATCGCTTTACTCAATATTCGGAATTACTTGACACCGCTGGTTGCCGATCACCGCCTGCTGCATGGTAAGAACTTGTAAGACATTGATATTTGCTTTACTGTGAGCGTTTTACCACCACATCCTAGTAGTTATAGGAACATTATTTTTGGGTT
>NW_021282393.1:0-1117 GCF_002162155.2 Triticum dicoccoides
ATAAACTTTTTGATAGTGCCATTAGTTTTCGAATTTGAATAGTTAAAATTTGAATTCTTTGAAATTTGTGTGAATCACAAGTTTGTGATTAACTTTACTAAAAAAATGAGCATAGATGCGCTTATAGAGAAAATTCAACCTAAATTCATAGTAAATTTCTATGAATTTCAAAGAAATTCACTCTGAATTTAGGTCAAATTTCCTGTATAAGGGCATCTATTTTCACTTTGAGAGGAGCTCAACAAGGCAAAGAGGGAAAGGCTTATAAACCGGTGTGAGCGCCCTTCGGTTGGCGAGGTGGGACTAAACTTTGACCCTAACGAGCACCAACCCTTTAGTCCCGATTTGTGGCACAAACCGGGACTAATGATCATGGGCCAGGGGTGAGGCGCATTGGTCCCAGTTGGTGCCACGAACCGGAACCAATGCCCCTTATAGTCCCGGTTGGTTGTACCAATCGGGACCAAAGGCCTTGTGCTGCCCCGCGTCAAAAGTTTAGTACCACCTCGCTAGCTGAGAGAGCTCGAGAGTGGTTTATAAGCACTGCTGCGCCCACCCTCTCAAGCTCCTCTCAATTGTAGGCTTTCGGGCCTAACCATACGTTGTGTGCCTATGGGCCTACTGGGCCACCTACGGACCTGAATCCTGGCCCATGGTAGGGTTTCTAGTCGTATTCAGGCTGTGGGGGCCCAGTAGGTGGCACTTTTTTTGTTTTCTTTGTTGCTTTATTTATTTTATTTTGTTTCTACTTACAACAAAATACTTATTGTTTCTATTTTTATTTATTTTATTAAATTTTATTTTTAATTATTTTTCTTTTAGGTCACAAAAATTATAAACTTTCTGTTAGTGCCATTAGTTTTCAAATTTGTTTTTTTGTTTTCTTTGTTGCTTTATTTATTTTATTTTTTTCACTTACAACAAAATACTTATTGTTGCTATATTTATTTATTTTATTAAAGTTTATTTTTAATTATTTTTCTTTTAGGTCACAAAAATTATAAACTTTATGTTAGTGCCATTAGTTTTCAAATTTGTTTTTTTGTTTTCTTTGTTGCTTTATTTATTTTATTTTTTTCTACTTACAACAAAATACTTATCGTTTCTATTTTTATTT
>NW_021282394.1:0-1121 GCF_002162155.2 Triticum dicoccoides
TTCTCCGGTACTATGGAGAGAGCAACAGATTTGTTGGAAATCATACATACCGATGTATGTGGTCCGATGAATATTGAAGCTCGTGGCGGATATCGTTATTTTCTCACCTTCACAGATGATTTGAGCAGATATGGATATATCTACTTAATGAAGCATAAGTCTGAAACATTTGAAAAGTTCAAAGAATTTCAGAGTGAAGTTGAAAATCATCGTAACAAGAAAATAAAGTTTCTACGATCTGATCGTGGAGGAGAATATTTGAGTTACGAGTTTGGTGTACATTTGAAAAACTGTGGAATAGTTTCGCAACTCACGCCCCCCGGAACACCACAGCGTAATGGTGTGTCCGAACGTCGTAATCGTACTTTACTAGATATGGTGCGATCTATGATGTCTCTTACAGATTTACCGCTATCATTTAGAGACGGCCGCATTCACGTTAAATAGGGCACCATCAAAATCCGTTGAGACGACGCCTTATGAACTATGGTTTGGCAAGAAACTAAAGTTGTCGTTTCTTAAAGTTTGGGGCTGCGATGCTTATGTGAAAAAGCTTCAACCTGATAAGCTCGAACCCAAATCGGAGAAATGTGTATTCATAGGATACCCAAAGGAAACTGTTGGGTACACCTTCTATCACAGATCCGAAGGCAAAACATTTGTTGCTAATAATGGATCATTTCTAGAGAAGGAGTTTCTCTCGAAAGAAGTGAGTGGGAGGAAAGTAGAACTTGACGAGGTAACTGTACCTGCTCCCTTACTGGAAAGTAGTTCATCACAAAAAACTGTTTCAGTGACACCTACACCAGTTAGTGAGGAAGCCAATGATAATGATCATGAAACTTCAGATCAAGATACTACTGAACTTCGTAGATCAACCAGAGTAAGATCCGCACCAGAGTGGTACGGTAATCCTGTTCTGGAGGTCATGCTACTAGATCATGATGAACCTACGAACTATGAAGAAGCGATGGTGAGCCCAGATTCCGCAAAGTGGCTAGAAGCCATGAAATCTGAGATGGGATCCATGTATGAGAACAAAGTATGGACTTTGGTTGACTTGCCCGATGATCGGCAAGCGATTGAGAATAAATGGATCTTTAAGAAGAAGACTGACGCTG
>NW_021282395.1:0-2883 GCF_002162155.2 Triticum dicoccoides
TCTTTTGACTATGTTCAGGATAATTAAGTTCATCTTATGAACTCCCACTCAGATAGACATCCCTCTAGTCATCTAAGTGATCACATGATCCGAGTCAACTAGGCCGTGTCCGATCATCACGTGAGACGGACTAGTCATCATCGGTGAACATCTTCATGTTGATCGTATCTACTATACGACTCATGCTCGACCTTTCGGTCTCTTGTGTTCCGAGGCCATGTCTGTACATGCTAGGCTCGTCAAGTCAACCTAAGTGTTTCGCGTGTGTTAATCTGTCTTACACCCATTGTATGTGAACGTAAGAATCCATCACACCCGATCATCACGTGGTGCTTAGAAACGACGAACTTTCGCAACGGTGCACAGTTAGGGGGAACACTTTCTTGAAATTTTAATGAGGGATCATCTTATTTACTATCGTCGTTCTAAGCAAATAAGATGTATAAACATGATAAACATCACATGCAATCAAATAGTGACATGATATGGCCAATATCATTTTGCTCCTTTTGATCTCCATCTTCGGGGCTCCATGATCATCATCGTCACCGGCATGACACCATGATCTCCATCATCATGATCTCCATCATCGTGTCTTCATGAAGTTGTCTCGCCAACTATTACTTCTACTACTATGGCTACCGGTTAGCAATAAAGTAAAGTAATTACATGGCGTTTTTCAATGACACGCAGGTCATACAATAAATTAAGACAACTCCTATGGCTCCTGCCGGTTGTCATACTCATCGACATGCAAGTCGTGATTCCTATTACAAGAACATGATCAATCTCATACATCACATATCATTCATCACATTCTTCTTGGCCATATCACATCACATAGCATACCCTGCAAAAACAAGTTAGACGTCCTCTAATTGTTGTTTGCATGTTTTACGTGGCTGCTATAGGTTTCTAGCAAGAACGTTTCTTACCTACGCAAAAACCACAACGTGATATGTCAATTGCTATTTACCCTTCATAAGGACCCTTTTCATCGAATCCGATCCGATAAAGTGGGAGAGACTGGCACCTGCTAGCCACCTTATGCAACAAGTGCATGTCAGTCGGTGGAACCTGTCTCACGTAAGTTTACGTGTAAGGTCGGTCCAGGCCGCTTCATCCCACAATACCGTCGAAACAAGATTGGACTAGTAACGGTAAGCATATTGAACAAGATCAACGCCCACAACTACTTTATGTTCTACTCGTGCAAAGAATCTACGCAATAGACCTAGCTCATGATGCCACTGTTGGGGAACGTAGCAGAAATTCAAAATTTTCCTACGTGTCACCAAGATCTATCTATGGAGAAACCAGCAACGAGGGGAAGGAGAGTGCATCTACATACCCTTGTAGATCGCTAAGCGGAAGCGTTCAAGAGAACGGGGTTGAAGGAGTCGTACTCGTCGTGATCCAAATCACCGGAGATCCTAGTGCCGAACGGACGGCACCTCCGCGTTCAACACACGTACAGCCCGGTGACGTCTCCCATGCCTTGATCTAGCAAGGTGAGAGGGAGAGGTTGAGGAAGACTCCATCCAGCAGCAGCACAATGGCGTGGTGGTGATGGAGGAGCGTGGCAATCCTGCAGGGCTTCGCCAAGCACCGCGGGAGAGGAGGAGTAAGAGAGGTAGGGCTGCACCAATAGAGGGAGAAACTCATGTGTTGGGCAGCCCCCAGGCCTCAAGTATTTATAGGGGGAGGGGAGGGGGCTGCGCCCCCTCTAGGGTTCCCTCCCCAAGGGTGGCGGCAGCCCCCAGATGCCATCTGGGTGGCGGCCAGAGGGGGAGAGAGGGGAGGCGCGCCTGGGGTGGGCCTTAGGGCCCATCTGCCCTAGGGTTTGCCCCCTCCCACTCTCCCTTGCGCCTTGGGCCCCTTATGGGGGGCGCACCAGCCCACCTGGGGCTGGTTCCCTCCCACACTTGGCCCATGCAGCCCTCCGGGGTTGGTGGCCCCACTTGGTGGACCCCCGGGACCCTGCCGGTGGTCCCGGTACGTTACCGGAAAAACCCGAAACTTTTTCGGTGACCAAAACAGGACTACCCATATATAAATCTTTACCTCCGTACCATTCCGGAACTCCTCGTGACGTCCGGATCTCATCCGGGACTCCGAACAACATTTGGTAACCACATACAAACTTTCTTTATAACCCTAGCGTCATCGAACCTTAAGTGTGTAGACCCTACGGGTTCGGGAGACATGTAGACATCACCGAGACGTTCTCCGGTCAATAACCAACAGCGGGATCTGGATACCCATGTTGGCTCCCACATGTTCCACGATGATCTCATCGGATGAACCACGATGTCAAGGACTCAATCGATCCCGTATACAATTCCCTTTGTCTAGCGGTATTGTACTTGCCCGAGATTCGATCATCGGTATCCCGATACCTTGTTCAATCTTGTTACCAGCAAGTCTCTTTACTCGTTCCGTAACACATCATCCCGTGATCAACCCCTTGGTCACATTGTGCACATTATGATGATGTCCTACCGAGTGGGCCCAGAGATACCTCTCCGTTTACACGGAGTGACAAATCCCAGTCTCGATTCATGCCAACCCAACAGACACTTTCGGAGATACCTGTAGTGCACCTTTATAGCCACCCAGTTACGTTGTGACGTTTGGTACACCCAAAGCATTCCTACGGTATCCGGGAGTTGCACAATCTCATGGTCTAAGGAAATGATACTTGACATTAGAAAAGCTTTAGCATACGAACTACGATCTTTGTGCTAGGCTTAGGATTGGGTCTTGTCCATCACATCATTCTCCTAATGATGTGATCCCGTTATCAACGACATCCAATGTCCATGGTCAGGAAACCGTAACCATCTATTGATCAACGAGCTAGTCAACTAGAGGCTTACTAGG
>NW_021282396.1:0-1660 GCF_002162155.2 Triticum dicoccoides
TCTTCATCCGGTTCCTCCAACGCTCCCTCCCCTCTCCCGCTAGATAGCGGGCGTATCTAGATTCGGCCTCGGCCCTAGTGGTGTACCCTTTGTAACTGTTACCGCTGAATCGGTGAACCTGTCTCCGACACTCCTCCCAGTCATCGTAGACTCCGGGAACCTTACCCTTGTACACGACATACGTCGGCATCGCTATGCACTAGCCAAACGAAACGTTAGTACCAATTCACAGACAATACATAAGCAATATATAATTATGCAACAGAACGATCGGAAGAGAAAAGCAAGACATTAATAGCATCGATTACATCTAAGTTGAACGACTCTCGAAACCAAAGAGACATACTACAAGTTCATTAAAGTTTAATTACAACATGAGCCAATCGATGTTTCAGAACTAGACACAGCATCACTGCTTTCGACTTCACTCAAGGGACCGGAGCGTGGATGAAGCCGCTGTCTATCATGGGAGTCATGAAATAACGGTCGTTGTCAGCCTGCATTTGTAGCATTGTGTCGATGTCACCGTTGGACGGTTGATTTCTGAGGTAGAACTGCCCTGAGGTACGAAGGACATCTTGATGGATGATTTCCGCAAACTCCGACTGGATGCGAAAGAATTCTTGTCGGAGGTCCGCGTCCTGGATTGCCGACACGCTCGCGGCCCAATCTTTGAGTTTACTCGGTAGCAGAAGTTGATGATGGTCCCGTACAATCGCCCGCATGTGATGGATGGCGTAGTAGGCACCCTTCTGACCGCCAGGCGGCTGCTTGACGCAGCAGAACGTCGTATTGTGGGAGAACACGTGCTTGTCGTACTTACGAATAGGCCTGGTGAAGGTGCCTCCAGATTTGGCGTAGCCGGGGAGAACATCATCAAGAACCTTCTTGACATTTGTTTAGTCTACGTTCGACTGACGGTCCGGGTCGAAATACGTGGCCATGGAATATTTGGGGCTTAGGAGGATGAGTGTGCAACGTGTGTCACTGCAGAAATCACGGAATGTTAAAACAAAAACGATCGAAATGTAGGAATTCATATGTTACGGGCCGGTTGAGGGGAGGACTTACTCGGGAAAGTAAGGCACGAGGAAGTTATCCTTATCTTGGTTTGCCAGAATGACGCCTTCGAGGTAAGAACTCGCGACTTGCCGGTCCCCAGCGCTGCCCAAGATCTTGGCACGCATGTAGAAGGGGTCGACTATCACGATGTCTGGGGTCTTGTCGCGAATGATCCGCATCTCCATACTCAGCGAAAATAGCCGAACGAAGGTGTAGTGCAGCGGATGAAGGTTCAACATAGCGTGGATGTCATCAAAACGCAGGACGATCGTACGCCCGATGGAGTTATCCACAAAGCCCTTGCCCTCTGGCACCTTGGCCGCGAAAACTGGGTATGCCACATCCTTCTCCCTGAGATGCCGCTTCTCCAAAGAAAGAACACTGTCATGCAGACTCCGCATAGCACCGGTTGCAGCATTGAGCATATTTGTCGGTAGCATCGCCCTACCCGCCACATGCACCCTCCTCGAGATATCCTGCGGTGAAGGTGGCCCGTCCTGAGCACGGATCGTACTCGGTGCCGGCTGGCTCGCACCCTTCTTAGTCTTTCTTTTGCGTGCCTTCTTATTCTCCTGTAATGGGACCGAGTTCTGCTCAC
>NW_021282396.1:6596-7150 GCF_002162155.2 Triticum dicoccoides
ATCGAGGGCGAGGGCGAGGGCGAGGGAGAGAGAGGGGATACGAAGTAGGGGGCACAATACTAATGGCGCACCACCCCTCGGTGCGCCATAAGTATATACATGCTAATGGCGCACCTCGACCTGGTGCGCCATTAGTATTTTTTTTTATTTCCGCTCGAGCCAACAGGTTATCTCCACCTGACCTTATCCACATCAACTCCCCTCTACTAGCTTGACTGGTCAGGTGCTAGTTCTCACACCAGGAGGTCTTGGGTTCGATTCCTAGGCTCCACAAAAAAAAATTTATAACAATAATTTTTTTATAAGACAGTAATAATTTTTTTATAAGACAGTAATAATTTTTTTTATAAGACAGTAATAATTTTTTTATAACAGTATTTTTTTTTATAAGACAACAATAATTTTTTTATAAGACAGTAATAATTTTTTTTATAAGATAGTAATAATTTTTTTATAATAGTAATTTTTTTTATAAGACAGTAATAATATGTTCAAACTTGTTTAAATCATAACAGTAATTTTTTTTATAAGACAGTAATAATTTTTTAAAAAAT
>NW_021282397.1:0-837 GCF_002162155.2 Triticum dicoccoides
CCTGTTAATTAGTTTAGTTATTTTATTTTAACTACCCCCCCTCTGCTGACACTGACAGGTGGGCCCCCGCCATCAGGTGATTAGCTTAAGCTAATCACCACCTAATCTAACCCCAGAGCCACTGACATGTGGGCCCTAGTGCCCTAATTCTTAATTAAACTAAAATAAACCCCCCCTGTTAACCTGTGACGCTGACTAATGGGACCCCCTGGTCAGGTTTGACCCGGGGCAGCCCTGTTGACTTGCTGATGCAAGCATGACGCACTGCTGATGTCATAAAGTATTTTCTGGATTTAATTATATTCAGGAAATTCCAGAAAATGCCTAAAACTTCTAAAAATCATAGAAAATTAACCGTAACTCCAAATTAAATAATTTATATATGGAAAATTATCAGAAAAATTCAAGGAATCCATCTGTACCATTTTCATGCATGTTAGAACAACTTATAGCTGCTGTTTAGCACAAATCAATTAAAGGGCATTTATTTAATCACATATGGAGTTTGAATTTGAATCTTGTATTCAAACCAACTTCATTTAATCTGGTTTTAGATGCATTAGCCCAAAACACATTCATTTTGCCATGTCATAGCATGCATCATATTGTGCATTGCATTGATCGTGCTTTTTCTGTATTGCCGGTATTTGTCCCCTCTCGATAGACGTGATACCGATGATGTGATCGTTGACACTGATGAAGACTCAATGTTATCTTCAGAAGTGCCAGGCAAGCAAAACCCCCTTGTTCATTCCGATAAAATCCCACTCTCTCGCTCCTGCTCTCTTTTACTGCATTAGGACAACATCGATTCATCTGTTACTTGCTGCGGTAGCT
>NW_021282398.1:0-1425 GCF_002162155.2 Triticum dicoccoides
ATCCGTATGATAAAGAGCCCGGGCTGACATGACTAGTCGTAAACCCAAAGTGGCACAGACTTACAGGGACAGGCATCCATGACCCAGCTACGAATGTGTCGGTCATCAGCAAGTGGGTCCGGGCTGTAGCACTGGGCTAGCAGGACTCCGGTAAACCGGGCTGTAGCGGGCTAACAGGACTCCGGTACTCAAAGCGTGACATTTCCCCGAAGGGACAGACACAGGAACGAAGAAGGACACATGCCGGCCAGCCTAAGTGTTCCAGAGCAGTAGCAAGCTACCATGGCTCAGCGGTAACACTAGGAGACATTTCCCGGTAAGAGAGGCTACTAAAGATAAACAACTAGATAGTCAGATCCCACACATACCAAGCATTTCAATCATACACACAATATGCTCGATATGTGCAAAAACAACGAAGCATCACAACATGACTCTACGACACAAGTACTTTATTTAGGGCTCAGGGAGCCATACATAACATACACAAAGGTACGGGTCTCACGACCCAACATACAAGTCATACATTCATACAAACCAGCAGCGGAAGTAACTTGTCTGAGTACAGACAACTAGTAAAATAAAAGAGGCTTGGAAAGCCTAACTATACTACGTGGTCCTTCACAAGCTCAGGGTCACCACCTGGGTCTTTAGCCTACTCGTTGATGTCAACGTCTATGTAGAACCCATCAGAAGGGGTTGCAGCGTCTTCTGTAAAAAATGTAAATTATAGCAACATGAGTACAAAGGTACTCAGCAAGACTTACATCGGATCCTACATACATGCATATTATCAAGAAGGGTTGGTGGAGTTATTGCAGCAAGCCAGCTTTGACTCTTGGCTAGACTATCCTACGATACTCCAACCTGAAATGGTTTTGCGCACACGAGTCCACTACTCACCACTTCAATACACTACCGAGGATCCACCTCCGTCTTCCTACGGAAGAGCCATCCTCGGCACTCACACTTATCTTGAGGCTTTTAACAGTTTCGATTTACTTGTCTATGAACTGTATAGGCAACCAAGTAGTCCTTTACCGCGGACGCGGCTATTCGAATAGATTATGATAACCCTGCAGGGGTGTACTTCTTCATACATGTTTCCACCACTTAGCGTCTGCACACGACATGTGCTCGGCAGACTTCAAGCGAAAGCTGACGTGGGTGTAGACCACGACCTACCTAAACACTTAAGCCTCTAGTCCAGGTTTATCGCCTATTCAGGTTCCATCCGCAGGGAGTCCGGCCGAGGTTTCCCATACGGCCCCGAACGATGTGAACAGGGTTCCCGAGATACCTAACGGGTATTCGGTACACCGTGCCACGTACCTACCGCATCACAGCCCACCCCTACGGTCAGCGCTGTCCACGGCCTCCAGTAGGCTACAAACACCAGAAACTACTTGCAACTCCTGGACAGAG
>NW_021282399.1:0-1162 GCF_002162155.2 Triticum dicoccoides
TGTCACATCCCTAGCTTCTGGTAATGCTCTAGGCTAGCTTCATGTGTGCATCATGTCTATGTTTTTGAAACTTGAATTGAGGAATATTGGAAGCCTCAAAACCCTAAATAAAAGAGGGGCAAAAACCCTAGAAATCTCATTCATTGCTCCAAAATGCTCTCCTTAAATGTTTGATAATTTTTGGTAAGGGTTCTGGTCCCAACCAAAATATTGAACATTTTTAAGGAATTATTTTTGGGACTTTGGATTTAATTCATTAGCTATTTGAATTTGAATTATATTCATATAATTAGAATATAATTTCAAATATCCCTGAAATATTTTATGAGCTTTTGGAAAAGTCCATCTAGCAAAATAAAAATATTCAGAGGAGTTTTGGCATTGTTTGAATTATTTTTAAATTCAAAACAATGGCAAAAGAATTAAATAAAAAGGGAAACAGAACAGAAAAATTAAAAGGAACAGTACTCACCTGGTCCACTTACCTGGTGGCCCAACAGGACCGGCCCAGCTCAGCCCAGCCCACCTCTTCCTCTCTCCTACTGTCTTCAACCTCCTGCCAGTGGGCAGGAGGGCGTGTGGCCGCCGTGCGCGCACACGCGCCTCGGCCACCTCCTGCTTGCCGCTCCCCCTCGACGCCCTGGCCTTCTCTGGTGGTGCCACGCATCTCCCTGCCTCTCTCCCTCACTCTTCTTCGCTCCTCCCCCTCCTCTGTTCTCCCTACCGAGAGCCGCCGCCGCCGCCGCTCGCAACCACCGCAACCACAGACACTCCCTCGCTCCCTCTCTGCGTACCCGAGCTCCGCCACGACCCCGTGGAGCAACACACTCGATGCACGCGACCAGAAGAGGCCCCAGCCGACCGGAGCATCGTCGTCTTCACCTCCGGTGCCCGGAGATCGACTCCACCGATTCGGCGCGTCCAGAGCTTCCCCGACTTCGTCGTCTCCTCCGCTAGCCCCTCCGTGAGCTCTCCTACGTTTCCCCTCTCTCCCCGTTGGTTTCCCGTGCAGTAGCCATGCTAGCCACCGTACCGAGCGCCGCCGTCCGCCATGGACGCCGGGCATGGCACTGACGTGCTGTTGCGGCCAGTCCGACGAGCCTAGCGTGCTCCTAGCTGCCCCAGGAGTCCGCATAGCCCCTCAGCCAGCCCCCTAGCGCTC
>NW_021282400.1:0-2135 GCF_002162155.2 Triticum dicoccoides
ATTTCTTCTCTCTGATTTTTTTTCTCCCCGAAAGCCAATATATGGAGTTGGAGTTGGCGTCGGAGGGCCACCAGGGGGCCCACGAGGTAGGGGGGGCACGCCCCCCATCCTCGTGGACAGGGTGTGGGCCCCCTGGTCTTCATCTTTTGCGAGGATTTTTTATTGTTTTTTCTAAGGTGTTCCGTGGAGTTTCAGGTCATTCCGAGAACTTTTATTTTCTGCATATAAAACAACACCAAGGCAATTCTTCTGAAAACAACGTTAGTCCGGGTTAGTTCCATTCAAATCATACAAGTTAGAGTCCAAAACAAGGGCAAAAGTGTTTGGAAAAGTAGATACGACGGAGGCGTATCAACTCCCCCAAGCTTAAACCCTTGCTTGTCCTCAAGCAATTCAGTTGACAAACTGAAAGAGGAAAAGAAAAACTTTTACAAACTCTGTTTGCTCTTGTTGTTGTAAACATGAAAAGCCAGCATTCAAGTTTCAGCAATTATTATGAACTAACCATACTCACAATAACACGTTGGTCTCACAATTACTCATATCAATAGCATAATCAGCTAGCGAGCTATAATAGCAAAACTCGGATGACAACACTTTCTCAAAATAATCATAACATGATATAACAAAATGGTATCTCGCTAGCCCTTTCTGAGACCGCAAAACATAAATGTAGAGCACCTTTAAAGATCAAGGACTGACTAAACATTGTAATTCGTGGTAAAAGAGATCCAGTCAAGTCATACCCAATATAAACCAATTATAATGAATGCAAACGACAGTGTGCTCTCCAGCGGGTGCTTTTTAATAAGAAGGGCAATGACTCAACATGAAAGTAAATAGATAGGCCCTTCGCAGAGGGAAGCAGGGATTTGTAGAAGTGCCAGAGCTCGATTTTGAAGTAGAGATAAATTATATTTTGAGCGGCATACTTTCATTGTCAACACAACAACTTACAGACGACGATATCTTCCATGCTAAACAGATTATAGGCGGTTCCCAAACAGAATGGTAAAGTTTATACTCCCCCTCCTCCACAAGCATCAATCCATGGCTTGCTCGAAATAACGAGTGCCTCCAACATTCAACGGGTCCCATGGGGAGTTTTGTTTGCAGTTATTTTGATTTAGTTTGCATAAAGCATGGGACTGGGCATCCCGATTGCCAGCCATTTTCTCGTGAATGAGGAGCGGAGTCCACTCCTCTTGAGAATAACCCGCCAAACATGGAAGATAAGGGCAGCTCTAGTTGACATATGAGCTACTCGAGCATGCAAAACAGAATGTTTATTTGAAGGTTTAGAGTTTGGCACATACAAATTTACTTGGAACGGCAGGTAAATACCGCATATAGGAAGGTATAGTGGACTCATATGGAACAACTTTGGGGTTTAAGGAGTTTGGATGCACAAGCAGTATTCCCGCTTAGTACAGGTGAAGGCTAGCAAAAGACTAGGAAGCGACCAACTAAGAGAGCGACAATAGTCGTAAACATGCATTAAAATTAATTTACACCGAATACAAGCATGAGTAGGATATAATCCACCATGAACATAAATATCATGAAGGCTATGTTGATTTGCTTCAACTACATGCGTGAACATGTGCCAAGTCGAGTCACTCAATTCATTTAAAGGAGGATACCATCCCATCATACCACATCATAATCATTCTAATAGCATGTTGGCACGCAAGGTAAACCATTACAACTCATAGCTAATCAAGCATGGCACAAGCAACTATAATCTCTAAATGTCATTGCAAATATGTCTACTTCATAATAGCTAACTCAGGAACGATGAATCAACATATTTACAAAAACAAGAGAGGTCGAGTTCATACCAGCTTTTCTCATCCCAATAAGTCCATCATATATCATCATTATTGCCTTTCACTTGCACGACCGAACGGTGTGTATAATAATAAGAGTGCACGTGCATTGGACTAAGCTGGAATCTGCAAGCATTCAACTCAAGAGAGAAGAATCATGCATATAAGAGCCACTAAGCATTTTCAATATGGTCTTCTCAACTCCCAAAGAAAGGAAAAGAAATAAAAACTATTTACACGGGAAAGCTCCCAACAAGCAAAAGAAGAACGGGAAATATTTTTGGGTTTTCTTTTTAATTACTACAG
>NW_021282401.1:0-1411 GCF_002162155.2 Triticum dicoccoides
TCAGGCAAGCAACCAACCATTTGATCATATCGATACAATCCCATGTTCTTGCTCCTGCTCTCTTTTACTGCATTAAGACAACGCGTTTCAAACTGCTGTGTGCTACGGTAGTTGAACCCATTTCCTCTGCATGACCTGTCATTGCCACAGTAACTAGATGAAACCCACTAGCATGTGTAGGAGTTGTTTGAGCCATATGTATGTGTTGTTCCTACCTTGCTATGCCTGCTATGCTTAGAGTCGTGTCAGGTCTGGTTCATCTGGGTGATGGGCTAGAGTGAAATGTTTATGTCGGTAATGAGAGTGGTGTGGTGAACACGATTTGGTAAAGGTATCGATGAGAGGCCATGTAGGAGTACATGGTGGGTTGTTTCATTGAAGCCGACCTTAAGCACTGAGATCTGTATGTGTGATTTAAGAAGCAGCTACTACCATGCATTGGGACCGAAACCAATGGACCCTCTCGGCTTCTTATTCACCCTAGTTCTCCGTCCAGGAGTTGCAAGTAGTTTCTGGTGTTTGTAGCCTACTGGAGGCCGTGGACAACGCTGACCGTAGGGGTGGGCTGTGATGCGGTAGGTACGTGGCACGGTGTACCGAATACCCGTTAGGTATCTCGGGAACCCTGTTCACATCGTTCGGGGCCGTATGGGAAACCTCGGCCGGACTCCCTGTGGATGGAACCTGGATAGGCGATAAACCTGGACTGGAGGCTTAGGTGATTAGGTAGGTCGTGGCCGACACCCACGTTGGGCTTCCGCTTGAAGGTTGCCGAGTACATATCGTGTAAACGACGGTAAGTGGTGAGAGCGTGTATGAAGGAGTACACCCCTGCAGGGTTAACATGATCTATTCGAATAGCCGCGTCCGCGGTAAAGGACTACTTGGTTGCCTATACAGTTCATAGACGAGTAAATGGAAACTGTTAAAAGCCTCAAGATAAGTGTGAGTGCCGAGGATGGCTCTTCCGTAGGAAGACGGAGGTGGATCCTCGGTAGTGTATTGGAGTGGTGAGTAGTGGACTCGTGTGCGAAAAACCATTTCAAGTTGAAGTATCGTAGGATAGTCTAGCCAAGAGTCAAAGCTGGCTTGCTGCAATAACTCCACCAACCCTTCTTGATAATATGCATGTATGTAGGATCTGATGTAAGTCTTGCTGAGTACCTTTGTACTCATGTTGCTATAATTTACATTTTTACAGAAGACGCTGCAACCCCTTCTGATGGGTTCTATGTAGACGTTGACATCAACGAGTAGGCTAAAGGCCCAGGTGGTGACCCTGAGCTTGTGAAGGACCACGTAGTATAGCTAGGCTTTCCAAGCCTCTTTTATTTTACTAGTTGTCTGTACTCAGACAATGTACTTCCGCTGCTGGTTTGTATGACTGTATGACTTGTATGTTGGGTCGTGA
>NW_021282402.1:0-1286 GCF_002162155.2 Triticum dicoccoides
ATAGGAGATGTCAGGACGCGTAACAGCAAGATAGACAAGACTGCCAACAAGATGACGATAGCGAGTGGGATTAGGAAGAGGGTCACCATCGGTGGCACGAAACTGAACGTTGAGCTCCATAGGAGTCACAACCGTGCGCTCATCACCGAGAGCAGCGCGAGCAAGAAGATCCTGAATATATTGTTCTTGGGAGATGTAGAAGCCATCAGAGGTCGAGGAGATCTCAATCCCAGGAAAATAGCGAAGTGGACCAAGATCAGTCATAAGAAACTGGTCGCGAAGGCGAGCCTTAACAAAGGCGATGTAGTCAGTGTCGTCACCAGTGATGATCATGTCATCAACATAGAGAAGGAGAAGAGTCTGACCACGAGGAGACGTGTGAACAAACAGCGCGGGATCATGGTCACTGGGCAAGAAACCAGCGGCGGTCACCACAGAGGCGAAGCGCTCAAACCAGGCACGAGGGGCCTGTTTGAGACCATATAGAGAGCGGCGAAGTCTACAGACCATACCATCAGGAGCATAGTACCCCTGTGGTGGCTGCATATAAACCTCCTCACGCAACTCGCCATTGAGAAAAGCATTCTGAACATCAAGTTGAGAGATAGACCACTGATGAACAGAAGCTACAGCAAGAAGAGTGCGAACAGTGGTCATGTGGGCCACAGGAGCGAATGTCTCATCATAATCGCGTCCCTGCTCCTGTTGGAAACCACGGGCTACAAGACGAGCTTTGTAGCGCTCAAGAGAACCATCGGAGCGAGTCTTAACCTTGTAGACCCACTTGCAGGTGATGGGAAGAACGCCGGAAGGGAGAGGAACCAGATCCCAAGTGCCAGAGCGCTCAAGGGTAGCAAGCTCTTCGGCCATCGCAAGCTGCCACTCAGGCTGAGTCATGGCAGTCCGATAGGAAGTGGGCTCAGCAATGGCAGAGAGACCATACCGATCAGGGGGGTAGCGATCAGGTGGGGGGCAAGGCGGAGCACGGAGATTATGAACCGGGGGAGATGTGGAGGGAGGAGCACCAGAGGTGGAAGGCTCATCAGGGGAGACATCCTCAGTATGAGGGCAACGAGTATAGTGGAGAGGAAACGGTGAGAGAGGGCGACGGACTGAAGATGATGCTGGAGAGGTGGAGGAGGAGGATGGATAGGATGGGGTCGGTGGTGAGGGAGAGGGGAGGAGAGGTGCCAGAGGAAGAGGTGACACAGGAGGCACGTAGCGGGGTGTATCGGGAAGGAGAAGGAAAGCAAGGTCATCGACAGAGAAGCTCGAGGAAGAAGAAC
>NW_021282403.1:0-1719 GCF_002162155.2 Triticum dicoccoides
TTCTTGGTAATGATTCTAATGTTCATGAGAATATGATGCTGCCTAAATTGGATACATTTGTTTTGCTTACAAATGAAGGGCCTAGCTTGGAGAAGGATGAACATTGGAGCAAGAACAAGCATGGAGATGATGGCATGCGCAAGGGGAACAAGAACGGAGTTACAAGTGATGATTTCAGGACTTTGAAGCCACCATAATGGGTGCATGAAGCCTTGGACGAAATATACAAGATGCCACTTCATAAATTTCGTCCCGAGGCTATTTTAGGTGCTGCGTCACCTTATTATTGGGCCAGGCCCATGTAATTTCGAAATACATAAGTATAGGCTATTTTTAGAGTCCGTATGTGTGGGGAAACAAGAGATAGGGTTGATTTCGGACCCCCCCACCAAGGGCCACGAAATTCCCCCCTCTTCCTCCATATATACAGCCCTTAGGGCATCGTTTAGACTTTGGGGGTTTTGTTTAGATTAAAAGTTCGCCATAGCTGCAACTTCGCGTACTTCGTTTGTGTTCAACGACCAGAGGCGTCACAGAACCCCACCTTGATCAATAAAGCTTTCATCTTATATTCGCAATATCCAGATTGCAATCTTAGTTTCTTGCTTGTTCTTCGTTTGCTCGCAGGAAACAGACCCTCGTGGTCAGGTTGATCGTGCTCCGGCGTGGTCAATAACCTCTCAGAGTTGGTTTAGCGATTGCTAAGGCGCGACGTCCTCGCACGTTCGTAGTCGGATCGTCAAAGTCGACTTCCACCAAAGCGAAATCCACCATCTCATCGAAAGACGGGACACCTTTGCCTCTATCATATGAATATGCCATCAAGATCACAACAAATTTGCTAAGGAAGTGAACAAGCTCATATATCATGGATGACATGGAAATAGATGCAACAAGACAAGCATAATGTGAGTCAATCCATGCATAGGGTGCAAAATTGCGGTGAGTATGATATGTCCATCGAGCATGACATGTATTAGCACAATCAACAAATATGGAGGTGTTGGTGTACCAAAGCTCGATGTCGAGGCATGAGTGGAGTTCCGAAGGTGCATCCAATAAGTGTGAGCGCTCCTCAATATGAAGGTCCATGTAGCCAATCTCCAATGTCGCTCCTCCGGTCATGAGATGTATCATGTAGACAACAAGAAGGAGACAACAATGAAAGAGTGACCCATCCAATATGCGTATTTGAGGATGGCTCAAAGGGAAAGAGGTCACCTTTAGGAGTTTCTCAAAGATGATGGAGTCGCACATCATGTATGCCTTCACATAACCAATATGTCTCATGACGGTAATGCCTTGTGAATCCTTCAAAATGAAAGAACATGATAAACACTCGGAAAAACAAATGAGGTTAGCAGAAGTGCAAAACCTATCATTCGTGTGGTGAGATACCCAACAAGTGTATGTATCATGCTCATCATAAGAAATGACAAGGGAGTATTGCATAGTATGGAGGCATATTGATGAGGACATCAATACAATTGTTACACCCACAGCCCCTGCTGCTATACATACTGGACCAATTACTAGAGCTCGTGCACGCCAACTAAATTACCAGGTACTTTCGTTTCTTGGTAATGATTCTAATGTTCATGAGAATATGATGCTGCCTAAATTGGATACATTTGTTTTGCTTACAAATGAAGGGCCTAGCTTGGAGAAGGATGAACATTGGAGCAAGAACAAGCATGGAGATGATGGCATGCGCAAGGG
>NW_021282404.1:0-2505 GCF_002162155.2 Triticum dicoccoides
GTGGGGTGAATATTCTCGTGTGTGCTTGTTTTCCTTATCACTAAGTAATTTTTATTTGCTGTTCTTAGTTGTTCTCTATCTTTAGTTATGGGTAGGAAACACAAAATACCAAAAAAAATTAGTTGTCCCTACTACTCCAATGGTTTAAGAACCACTCAAAATCTATCACACTACTGAAGCTTTTTACTTGGATCATCTTCGATTCCTATGTGCTCGTGCTGAAACCCCAACTAGCTTAGTTGAGGGCAAATCTTTATATGAGCATGCTTGTTATGTGCGACACGGTATATCTGAAAAAGGGAAACTATTATGGGATCAAATTCAATGTTTGCAATGCTATGCATGGAATTTATGTGAAATATATGATGTTACTTGTTCTGAAAACCCTAAGAAACACCTTCCCTACCAATGTGAGTTTATTGATAATGGAATTCTTCGTATGCTAAGGGTGTTTATAATTACTATGATGTTCAACAAATTGAAGAACTTGTTGCTTTTAAGGGTGCTTTTGAAATTGCTTCTTTGATTGAAAAGTATGATGCTACTCTTTACAAATCTGAAAGTTTTGCCATACTTGAATATTGTTATGATAATTATGCTTCTAATGCCTATGTTAAACCATATATTGAAAAATTCTCCTCTATCCAAGAAGAGAGTAATATTTTGCAGGAAGCTATGGAAGAAGAAATTGATGAAACTGTGAGCTCATTGGATGAACAAGATGATGAGGAGAGCGAAGAACAAAAGGAGGAAGAGCGGATTAGCTACCCGTGCCCTCCTTCTAATGAGAGTAACTCTTCAAATCATACATTGTTTAATTTCCCTTTGTGATTACCAAAGGATGATTGCTATGATGATTGCTATGATGATTGTTATGATCTCGTTGATTCTCTTGAAATATCCCCTTTTGATGATGCTTGCTATGCTTGTGGCCAAGATGCCAATATGAATTATGCTTATGGAGATGAACTTGCTATAGTTACTTATGATAAACATGAAATTTTTGCTATTGCACCCACGCATGCTAGTCCTATTATCTTTTTGAATTCTCCCTACTACACTATATCGGAGAAGTTTGTGCTTATTAAGGATTATATTGATGGGTTGCCTTTTACCATTGCACATGATGATTTTGATGAATGTAATATGCATGTGCTTGCTGCTCCTACTTGCAATTATTATGAGAGAGGAACTACATCTCCGCCTCTTTATGTTTCCAATATGATAAAATTGCAAGAAACTGCTTATACTATGCATTAGCCTTTACTTGGTGTGCATGAATTGTTCTTTTATGACATGCCGATGCATAGGAAGAGAGTTAGACTTCGTCATTGCTTGATATATGTTACTTTGTGCTCAGTACTAAATTACAAATCATTGTTAATTAAAATTGGCTTTGATATACCTTGGGATCCGGGTGGATCCATTACTTGAGCACTATATGCCTAGCTTAATGGCTTTAAAGAAAGCGCTTCCAGGGTGAAAGGATCGATATGGTTGACTAGAGGGGGGGGGGGTGAATAGGCAACTAACAACTTTTAAGCTTTTCTTTATCAATTTAAACCTTTCAACAAAATAGGTTGTCTAGATATGCAACTATGTGAACAACCTATATGATGCAATGACAACTAGCACACAAGCAAGCAATATATACAACACAAGTAAGCTTGCAAAAGTAAAAGGGCCGAAATAACCAAGAGTGGAGCCGGTGGAGACGAGGATGTGTTACCGAAGTTCCTTCCTTTTAAAGGGAAGTACGTCTCCGTTAGAGCGGTGTGGAGGCACAATGCTCCCCAAGAAGCCACTAGGGCCACCGTAATCTCCTCACGCCCTCACACAATGCGAGATGCCGTGATTCCACTATTGGTGCCCTTGAAGGCGGCGACCGAACCTTTACAAACAAGGTTGGGGCAATCTCCACAACAATTGGAGGCTCCCAACAACACCACGAAGCTTCACCACAATGGAGTATGGCTTCGAGGTGACCTCAACCGTCTAGGGTGCTCAAACACCCAAGAGTAACAAGATCCGCTAGGGATAAGTGGGGGGCATCAAATCTCCCTTGGTGGAAGTGTAGATCAAGGCCTTCTCAACTAATCCTGAGCAAATCAACAAGTTTGATTGGCTAGGGAGAGAGATCAGGCGAAAATGGAGCTTCAAGCAACAATGGAGCTTAGAGGTGGAAGAGGTAGTCAACTAGAGGTAGGAGACGCACCTTTTATAGTCATGGAATAGATCCAACCGTTATCCACATGTTCAGCCTGCGACATGCGGTACTACCGCTCCAGGAGCGCAGTACTACCGCAAGGCCACGCGGTACTACCGTGATGGGCCACGGTACTTTCGCGGCAGCAGCAGAGGCTGGGACTTGCCTGACTGAGAGTAGTACTTCCGCTAGCGCGGTACTACCGCTCCCCCTTGCGGTACTACCGCAAGGCAGGAAAGTCCAAGACTACGAGGAGCGCGGATGAATAAAATTACATCCGTGCCTACTTCCGCTGAAAA
>NW_021282405.1:0-1581 GCF_002162155.2 Triticum dicoccoides
GATTTTGCAAATGCATCGGACTATTTAGAAACCTGGAATGACTCGGACAGCATGACGGCTGTAAATGCTCAGAAAAGATTTGAGACATTCACAAAAATGGTGGCATAACCACTCAGAAGCACAATATCAAGGTTTCGAGATCAACAATTAACATACAGAAGTAGTAAGAACTGAACTGAGACTTAAATCCAACAATCTATAAGTCTACGGATTAGTAACACGTGATCCTGATAGAAAGAAAAGATAGCCTAGTTCTTAATCCCCGCAGGAAAGATAAGATGACTCAGATCAGAAGGCATAAGGTATAAGGAGTAAAAAGAGCCTTACGTTCCATCCCACAATCAATTCCCTTATATAACTAAAGCATTTCTAGACTCAACTTCGACCAGTTTGGCTTGGTAATCCTACAGGCAGTCAAGCTCTGATACCAACGCTGTCAGGACCCCGACTCGATGTCACATCGATCTAGCCTGTAGCACCTCATATCACTTTGCGGCCTCACGCACGGTATCCCCACGGGTGTCGCCTTACCTTTGCCCGGGACCGTTTGCGCCTTTTGGCTCACGTATATGATAGTGTCGCTAGCATCCATATGATAAGGAGCCCGGGCTGACATGACTAGTCGTAAACCCAAAGTGGCACAGACTTATAGGGACAGGCATCCATGACCCAGCATCGAACGTGTCGGTCATCAGCGAGTGAATCCAGGCTGTAGCACTGGGCTAGCAGGACTCCGGTGAGCCGGGCTGTACCGGGCTAACAGGACTCCGGTATTCATCGCGTGACATTTCCCCGAAGGGACAGACACAGGAACGAAGAAGGACACATGCCGGCCAGCCTAAGTGTTCCGGAGCAGTAGCAAGCTACCATGGCTCGGTGGAAACACTAGGAGACATTTCCCGGTAAGAGAGGCTACTAAAGATAAACAACTAGATGGTCAGATCCCACACATACCAAGCATTCCAATAGCATACACACAATATGCTCGATATGTGCAGATACAACATGGCATCACAACATGACTCTACGACTCAAGTAATTTATCAATAGGCTCCGAGGAGCGAGATATTACAAACATGGGTCTCATGACCCAACAATCAGAGCATACAAATCCAAGCACAAACGGAAGCTATCATGTCTGAGTACAGACATCTATAAATGAAAAAGGCTGAGAAGCCTGACTATCTACCAGATCCTGCCGAGGGCACAAGATCGTAGCTGAGGTATCAAGCTAAACGTCGAAGTCCACGTGGAACTACTAGTGAGACCGAAGTCTCTCTGCAAAAACATAAAATAGGCAAACGTGAGTACAAATGTACCCAGCAAGACTTACATCAGAACTAACTACATATGCATCATTATCAACAAAGGGGATGGTGGGGTTTAACTGCAGCAAGCCAGCTTTGACTCGGTGGCTATCCTGAACTACGACTGCAAGTAACTCTTTTGAGGTGGCGCACACGAGTCCACATATTCACCATATCAATACACCACTATGGATCCGCTCCCGTCTCCCTACGAGAACGCCATCCATAGCACTCACGCTTATCTTGCGCATTTTAAAGTATCCACTTTCACTTG
>NW_021282406.1:0-1231 GCF_002162155.2 Triticum dicoccoides
ATTCAGAGTGTGCTTTTCCCTTGTTTACGTGCCGCGTCGTGATTTTGTTGGTGTTCTAGGCTCGCGTCTCTAGCACAGTCTAGCCTAGGACCAGCACAGTACCGTCGTTGAGCGTTTATTCAACTTTGCATCTCTGAATTGATTATTGCTGACCCTTTTTGCTACCATAGTATAAGCCTTCCCAGCTCCACATACATCTACGTCGTGCGTTTGACTCTCCCTGGTAATCGCTCTATCCAAGCTTTGAGAGTTTTGACTACAACGGTTGCCGATCACCGCCTGTTGCTGGGTAAGAACTGGTAAGAATTTGAGTTTTGCTTGACGGATTTGTGACACCCACCACCACCACTTGTTCGTAGTCTATAGGATCATATTCTTGTGTGTTTCTATTGCTGCTAACCATGCCAGGATCACAAGCCGACGAGATTGACTGGGAGAATTTATCGAACAAGGAGCTTCATGATAAGTTTCAGCAAATGATGACTGAATAGGTGCAAGATGTGCTGAACAATTTTGAAGAGGCCATGGAGAAGATCACTGGCCTTGAGAAGACGTTCGAAACAAAGCTCGATAACAGATTTAATGAATTGCTCGCGCGTCTTCCACCACCACCACCCACTGCACCTAACGCACCTCTCCAACAACAACAACAACGACTACCTCCACGTCGCGAAATAGACCTTCGCCGAGCGAGCCGTGTTCCTCTTGCGTTTGGCCAAACTGTTGGTGCTGCTGTTGATACTTCTGTGGCTCCTGCTACTGCTGTTGCTGGTACCCAGGAGGATGATGAGTGTGCGGGCGATTATGAGGATGAGGTTGATCAAAATCAGATCTACGAGCAGCCACCAGCACCACCACTAGCAGGTCGACCTCAGGTATATATTCGTAATGGTAGGCCTGCACCACCACCTCAGGTACGAGATGATGTCCATATTCCTAAACTGAAATTGAATATTCCACCATTTGAGGGTAGATATGTTCCTGATATATATCTTACTTGGGAGTTAGAAACTGAACAACGATTTACATGTTTACAATATCCTGAGGAGAGACGAGTTGCTGCTGCTGTTTGTGCTTTCACTAGTTTTGCATGTGTATGGTGGCCTGAACATTGTAGATTATATCCTATTCCAACTACTTGGGCTGCTTTGAAAACTGCTATGCGTACGCGTTGGGTTCCACCATATTATCAACGTGAATTGCTTCAAAAATTGCAGCGTTTAAGACAAGG
>NW_021282407.1:0-1017 GCF_002162155.2 Triticum dicoccoides
GAAATTCTTCAAAGCCTTCAAATTCTCCTAGTCTTCGGAGTCTTCAACCGTTGTAGTTTCCATTAGCATATTGTATGGTAAAATCCTCTTCATTCCGAATGGTCTTACTGGTCTGATATCCTGTACTTCTTGGAGTGGTCTCATCAGTCGAATCTTCGAGTGGTCAATAGGGGAAAAGGGTATGGTCTCACTAAAGAGAATTTTGAATAAGCTCAGAAGAGAAGAGAGGTAAAAGATCTTTTGAAAGGGAAAGTTGTAGAGAAAAATCTTTGCTATTGGCTTGCCAGTTTCTAGGGTCACGTCCTACAGTCAACATGTGCTCTGATACCATCTTGTAGCGACCCGACCCGAATGGATCAAGTCTCTGTGCTTATGTGTCATCCCTGGATCAGTATGCTGACACACACAGTACTCGAAGGATTTATAACAGAGGTAAATCACATGTATAAAGTAACGTAAAACTATTACCTCAATCCAAAATATAGCGGAAGAAACAAGGTTGTGGATTCCCATCAACACCAACGGCAAAGTTGAGTATAGGAAATCGTAACCCTAACATACCACTTACTCGTCGTCTGAAAAGTCTGCAACATGAAAAGTTGCAGCCCGAAAACGGGTCAGCACATGGAATATGCTGGCAATGTAACACATAGAGAGTAATGAAAGAATAGGCTATACTACATGCATATATGGCTGGTGGAAAGCTCTATGGTTACAGTTTTTGCGAAAAGCCAATTTTTCCCTACTTCAAAGGAATAAAATTTATTTAACTATCATGGTGGTTGTTAAACATTGAGAATGGTTGACAGCATCCTCAATCCCAATTAAAAGTACTCATTAAACCCAAACAAATTATAATAAGTAACGTGTTGAGATCAACAGGATAATCCAAGAACTAGATACTCAAAATGTCCATAACCGGGGACACGGCTAATCATGATTAGTTTGTTACTCTGCAGAGGTTTGCGCACTTTTCCCACAAGACTCGATCGCCTCCGTTTGGTTTCTCGCACTACA
>NW_021282408.1:0-3545 GCF_002162155.2 Triticum dicoccoides
CGGGCGCGAGTTGTGGAGGCTGAGTGAGTGTTGGATGATGCTCAACTGGCTGAGCCAGTTCCCGTGGTTTAAAAGCAGATTTACAGCAGCCTGGCATCCTATCTCGTCTCAAATTCTCAAGCCTTATCTTCATTATTACCTTGACCTCCACCTGGACTCTGTCAAACTTTCGAGTAACCAGTGGTTACTGTTTGAGCTGGACAAGGTTGTTGCGACATGTATGGTATGGAATCCCGCAGGTCTACCAACTGTCGATACTTTTCTTCTGGGACCGGACGAAGAGCTGGACAAGGTTGTTGCTATATACTTTTCTTCTGGGACCGGACGAAGATCTTCTAAGTAGCCTATGTCAAGAGGTTTCGTTACTAACAAACATCACCATGTGGAGGTGTTTACACCTCTATGGTTCGAAATTTAACGCTTATTTGTGTTTCAGCCTGGACGTGCCCAGCAGGCTTTTCGGCCCGCTCATGGCCCATTTAGGACCAGACCGTATGGTCCGGGACCACTAGAAAATAAGGTCGGTCCGAGCTCTGGAAATCGGTCCGATAACACACCCGGTTCGGTCCTGTTTTTAAACGGGCCGACCGAAGGGACCGAGAAGCGGCCCAAGGCCCAGGCGCCTCGCAGGCCAATTCCTGTTCGTTGCTAGGGCACGCCGAACCCCCGGTCGATCCATTGTCTCATCCCAGTCCACGCAGCCACCGCAAGGCAGAATGAGGTATAGGCTGAATGAGGTAGAGATAGAAGTTGTTGTTTTTATGACATGTGCTTCTTTTTGTAGAGAATGGTGAAGGAGAAGGGGAATGAGAAGGAAAATGTGCTTGGGAAGGAGAAGGAGAAGAGCAAGATGAAGGCAAACGCGAAGAGCTTAAGATACTTAATTAGGGAAGAATCGCCACTGCCTCCGCCGGTTCAGAAGATGGGCAAGCCGCCGAAGCCGATTAAGAAGGCGAAAGGCTATGCCAATTCCCCAATCGCAGATTTTATTTGTAGGGTAAAAAAACACCCACCGCCGCCTACGCGTCTCCCTGGCCGCACCGGCGCTGTCGTGCGTGCCGCGGAAGCTGCTGCCTCCGGCTCCGCAACCAACTCCAAGCTGGCTCATGCATCTACTATGGTATGTGATACATCCATTTTGCATCATGCTTTTATATTGATATTTATTGCATTATGGGCTGTTATTACATGGTATATCACAATACTTAGATATATATATCCAATTGGACGTAAGTAGCATGAACTATTATTGTTGACATTACCCTTTAGGTAAAAGGTTGGGGGGCAACACTATAAGCCCCTATCTTTTTCTGTGTCCGATTAAAACTTCATACCCATAAGTATTGCATGAGTGTTAGCAATTGTCAAAGACTAAATGGTGGTTGAGTATATGGACTTGCTGAAAAGATCTTATATTGACTCTTTCCAACGTTATGATAAATTGCAATTGCTTCAATGACCAAGATTATAATTGTTAGTTTTCAATGAAGTTTCTGATTCATACTTGGCACTGTGAATAGATTGTTACTTTAACATAAGTAATCATATGACAAGATATATATATATGCTGCTGTTATAAGAATGATCATGATGCCCTCATGTCCGTATTTTATTTTATCGACACCTCTATATCTAAACATGTGGACATATTTTTCGATATCGGCTTCCGCTTGAGGACAAGCGAGGTCTAAGCTTGGGGGAGTTGATACGTCCATTTTGCATCATGCTTTTATATTAATATTTATTGCATTATGGGCTGTTATTACATGGTATATCACAATACGTATGCCCATTCTCTCTTATTTCACAAGGTTTACATGAAGAGGGAGAATGCCGGCAACTGGGATTCTGGGCTGGAAAGGAGCAAATATTAGACACCTATTCTGCATAGCTTCAAAAGTCCTGAAACTCCACGACATTCATTTTTGGAATTAACAAAAAATACTGGCGAAGGAATCAGCGTCAGGGGGCCCACACCCTGTCCATGAGGGTGGGTCCCCCCCTAGGGTGCGCCCCCCTGCCTCGTGGCCCCCCTGACAGCCCTCTGGTGCCCATCTTCTGCTGTATGACGTCTTTTACCCTTGAAAAAATCATAAGCAAGCTTTCGGGATGAGACTCCGCCGCCACGAGGCGGAACCTTGGTGGAACCAATCTAGGGAAACATCCCTCCGGGAGGGGGGAATCATCACCATCGTCATCACCAACGATCCTCTCATCGGGAGGGGGTCAATCTCCATCAACATCTTCACCAACACGATCTCCTCTCAAACCCTAGTTCATCTCTTGTATCCAATCTTTGTACCAAAACCTCATATTGGTACCTGTGGGTTGCTAGTAGTGTTGATTACTTCTTGTAGTTGATGCTAGTTGGTTTATTTGGTGAAAGAGCATATGTGCAGATCCTTAATACATATTAATACCCCTCTGATTATGAACATGAATATAGCAGTAGCGCGCGCGCTACTGCTAGACTTTAGTTGTAGCACCGCGCTATTGATACACCAAATGCCCGCGCTACTGCTAGGCTTTTTCCTAGTATAGTGTCTCGTAGTCGAAGGAATATATATTTGATATGAAGAAAGCAATAGCAATAAAACTGAACGGTTATTATACTAAGCTAACGGATGGATCATGTTATCAAATGACAACTCATGTCTATGGTTATGAAACTTTAACCATCTTTGATCAACGAGCTAGTCTAGCAGAGGCTTACTATGAACACGGTATTTGTTTATGTATTCACACATGTATTTAAGTTTCCAATCAATACAATTCTAGCATGAATAATAAACCTTTATTATAAATAAGGAAATATAAAATAACAACTTTATTATTGCGTCTAGAACATATTTCCTTCACTTATATGTCCCTATGACAATTTTGCAATTCCCCTATCTAATATTATGTCCAGCTCTGTTGGAATTAACCACGGTCTGTGTCTGGATTGGACAGGAAGCTAGCTGGAGTACTATATCCCCTTGTAATCAAATGTTGGTTCAGATAAATAAGATCACTGGAGCAACATGCCTTTGTGTGTTTTCAGGTGAGTGTCTCTGCGTTCCGCCGCTGGATTCGTACTTGAGCTCAAGAAAATCCATCCACTTGCCTGCCTGCTTCAAAGCCAACTTCTACATGAATTGCATTGCATACCAAAAGCATCGTGCCCGTGGTTGCAGCTCGCTGTGGTGAAGGGCGACCGCGTTGGTCTCTGTCCTTTTTTCACTTTTCTGCAAGAGAAGGAGAGAGAAGCCGAGCCAGCGTGGTGTCATGTTTTTTTTTAAATGACACCACGCTGACTCGGCTTCTTGTAGTTCATTGGAGACCTCCTCGATTGCTTTTGGGTGACGACCATTATGTCGTCCGTCTCCGTACTCTGACCGTGTGCCTCTCTATATGTCCAGCATAGACATCTGTACTAAACTTAATGTTGTCTGTACAATTCTTGGCCTGCTTTTGTTGTCTGTGCTAAATGTTGGATGTTACATGATGCATGTATTGGAGTGAATCTCACACAAAAATTTAGAGCCTATTGAATTACGCAATGT
>NW_021282408.1:6223-7935 GCF_002162155.2 Triticum dicoccoides
CTAAACCCTCCCCGATCCCATCTCGCGCCGCCACCCCCTCCCTCTGCCATGTCGGCCCTCGGCACCTCCTCCTCCAGCGCTGCTCCGAGCAACCCGTTCGCCTCCTCCTACGGGTCCGACGTCGAAGAGCCCCAAGCCGCCGACATCCGCAACATCCACCTCTCCGATCACGTTCCCATCATCCTCTCCCACTCCTCCGCCAACTACTATGCCTGGAAAACCTACTTCAACCTCCTCTTCCGTGAGTACAACCTTCGTGATCATGTGGACGGTCTCGCCAACTTCTTCGCCGGTGCCCACGACGCCAACTGGCTCGCCATCGATGCCACCCTGATCCGGTGGTTCTTCCTCACCGTCTCTCCGGACATCTTCCACACCGTCGTTCGCGATGGGGACGATGCCTACACGGTGTGGACCAAGATCAATGGCCTCTTCACCGACAACAAGCTCCAACGGATTATTTTCTTGCAGCAGAAATTTTTTGGGTGTCACCAGAACGACTCCACCATCGACGCCTACTGCCTCCGGCTCAAGACCCTCTCCGACGAGCTCAATGACGTCGGGTTTAAGGTGGGCGACGAGCTTCTCCTCTCGACGCTTACCGCCGGCCTCAACGAGGACTTCGGCAACGCCGCCTCCAACCTCACCCTCATGGCCAACCCCACTTACGAGCGGGCGGTGGCCTACCTCCGTCTTGAGGAGCGGCGGATGAAGCACCTCCGCACCCGCGCCAGCCACACCGCGCTCGCCGCCGGCCTCTCCATCGGCGCCTCTACACCACCCTCGGCGCCCCGTCCTCCGGCTGTCCCGCACCCTGCACCGGTGCCGCAGCCACCCCAGCCACCTCACAACGGTGGCAACAGCAGCAACCGCCACCTCGGTCGCGGCGGCAACCGCCAAGGCGGAGGCAAAGGTGGCGGCGGTGGTGGTCAGGCTCCTCAGCAGCAGCCCCCGCCACCCTGGGCCGGTGGATACAACCCCTGGACGGGGGTCGTGCACGCCTACAGCATGCCTGTGCCGCGGCCCCCCGCCCCGGGCATTCTCGGCCCCCGCCCGAGCGCACACCAGGCGCTCCTGGCCGCGCCCTTCGGCGCCAGCGGCGCCCTCGGCGCCCCCCCTACCGCGCCCTCACACGGCGCATACGGCGCCCCCGGCGCATATGGCGCCCCCTACTACGACCCGGCCCTTCTAGCGGCCCTGCAGCAGCCGCCACCCTACTCCGGCGGTGGTGGTGGTTGGATCATGGACTCCGGTGCCACCGCTCATATGTCCGCTCATCCGGGTAACCTCTCCTCTGTTCATCCCACTTCCACTCCTTCTCGTATCATCATCGGCAACGGTGTTGGTCTTCCTATCTCCCATGTCGGGTCTGCACCTTTTCCTTCTAACTCTCGACCTCTCTCTCTTAATAATGTCATTGTTTCTCCCCATCTCATTCAGAACTTAGTCTCTGTTCGCAATCTTTCTCGTGATAATTTCGTAACTGTGGAATTTGACGAAGTTGGCTTTTCTGTTAAGGACGCTCGCACCAGGATGGTTCTTCACCGCTGTGACAGTCCCGGCGACCTCTACCCAGTTCAGTCGCCGTCATCTCCGGGTGGTCCTCGCGCTTTTTCCGCCGGCGTCGATCTTTGGCATGCTCGTCTCGGGCATCCTAGCACTTCTTCCCTTCGTCAAATAATGAGAGGATTTTCTTTTTCATGTGATAAAAC
>NW_021282409.1:0-858 GCF_002162155.2 Triticum dicoccoides
CAAAAACTGGATGCACTCCGTGTACAAAACGGACAATCTCTTTCGAAGTATCAGGGTTTCATACGGAAACTCGTCTGTTACAAAGGGATTTCATTTTTCTTTTGAACTTATTTGAACTCCATAATTTTTCTGTGTTCAAAATGCACCATTCAAAGCCACATCATCAATTTACAACCCTTTCTGACTACATTTGTTATTTTTCATGCATTTACTGATTATTTTGAGCTATAAGACCATGAAATTGAAAAGCATTTGAAATGAACTCTGAAAAGGTTCCAAGTTGGCATGGTATCATCATTTCACCCACATAGCATGTGCGAGAAAGTAGAGAGGGTTACGGCAAAAACTGGATGCGCTTCGTGTACAAAACAGACAATCTCTTTCGAAGTATCAGGGTTTCATACGGAAACTCGTCTGTTACAAAGGGATTTCATTTTCTTGAACTTATTTGAACTCCATAGTTATTCTGTGTTCAAAATGCACCATTCAAAGCCACATCATCAATTTACAACTCTTTCTGAATACATTTGTTATTTTTCATGCATTTACTGATTATTTCTAGCTATAAGACTATGAAATTGAAAAGCATTTAAAATGAACTCTAAAAAGGTTCCAAGTTGACATGGTATCATCATTTCATCCACATAGCATGTGCGAGAACGTAGAGAGGGTTACGGCAAAAACTGGATGCACTTCATGTACAAAACGGACAATCTATTTCGAAGTATCAGGGTTTCATACGGAAACTCGTCTGTTACAAAGGGATTTCATTTTTTTGAACTTATTTGAACTCCATAGTTTTTCTGTGTTCTAAATGAACCATTGAAAGCCACATCATCAATTTACAACCCTTTCTGA
>NW_021282410.1:0-926 GCF_002162155.2 Triticum dicoccoides
GTTATTCCCCCCAATTTCAGGTTGGCAACAGGAGTCAGCAAGTTCACTGGTGAGTCTAAGCCTGAAACTTGGCTTGAAGACTACCGAGTGGCAGTTCAGATTGGTGGTGGAAACGACGAGGTGGCCATGAAGCATTTACCCCTCATGTTGGAAGGTTCTGCCAGGGCATGGTTGACTCAATTACCTCCTAGCAGCATTTACACTTGGGAAGATCTGTCCCGAGTGTTCGTCAGAACGTTTGAAGGGACTTGCAAGCGACCAGCTGGATTGACAGAGTTGCAAGTCTGCGTGCAGAAGGCTAATGAGACTCTCAGAGAGTATATTCAGAGGTGGATCACTTTGCACCACACTGTGGAAAATGTCTCTGATCATCAGGCAGTATGCGCCTTCAAAGACGGCGTCAAGAACAGAGAACTGAGTTTGAAATTTGGTCGAACCGGTGACATGACTTTGAGTTGGATGATGGATATTGCTACCAAGTACGCCAATGGCGAAGAAGAAGACCGACTCCGAAGCGGCAAGCACAAGCCGAGTCAGTCGGAAAAGGGAAACACCAGTCGGAAACAGAAGCGGAAGGCTGAACCGGCAGCTCCTGGAGAGGCTCTGGCCGTGACTCAAGGAAAGTTTAAGGGGAAACCAAAAGGATCCTGGAACCCCAAGAAGGTAAAGGATAAAGAAGGGAACGACGTGTTGGATATGCCATGTCACATTCACACGAAGAAAGACGAAGAGGGGAATATCATTTACCCAAAGCACACCACTCGCCAATGTCGACTCCTGATCCAGCAGTTTCAGGGAAAACAGTCTAAGGACAAGGAGAAGGAGTCGGACAAGGCCGAAGACAAAGAGGACAGTGAGGGAGGATATCCGCATATCAACTCCACTCTGATGATCTTTGCAGATGTGGAAAGCAGAAGTCGACTGAA
>NW_021282411.1:0-1041 GCF_002162155.2 Triticum dicoccoides
AGATACAACCGGTGGTCGCTCTACCTCAGGGATATGAGGAGGGGATCGCCGGGTAGGATTATGCTATGAGATGTTACTTGGAGATGCTACTTGGAGGACTTCGACCTACCCTCTTCTGCCTGTTGCAAGACGAAGGTGACCAGAAGCGTAGTCTTCGATAAGACTAGCTATCCCCCTCTTATTCTGGCATTCTGCAGTTCAGTCCACTGATATGGCCTCCTTACACATATACCCATGCATATGTAGTGTAGTTCCTTGCTTGCGAGTACTTTGGATGAGTACTCACGGTTGCTTTCTCCCCCCTTTTCCCCTTTCCTCTCTTCCTGGTTGTCGCAACCAGATGCTGGAGTCCAGGAGCCAGACGCCACCGTCGACGACGACCCCTACTACACCGGAGGTGCCTACTACTACGTGCTGCCCGCTGACGACGACCTGGAGTAGTTTAGGAGGATCCCAGGCAGGAGGCCTGCGCCTCTTTCGATCTGTATCCCAGTTTGTGCTAGCCATCTTATGGCAACTTGTTTAACTTGTCTGTACTCAGATATTGTTGCTTCCGCTGACTCGTCTATGATCGAGCACTTGTATTCGAGCCCTCGAGGCCCCTGGCTTGTATTATGATGCTTGTATGACTTATTTTATTTGTAGAGTTGTGTTGTGATATCTTCCCGTGAGTCCCTGATCTTGATCGTATACATTTGCGTGCATGATTAGTGTACGATTGAATCGGGGGCGTCACAATAGGTATTCTTGGTTTGCTTTAGTCCTTTTCGTTTGGTCAATCTGGGCCAGGTACTTCTATGTTGATGGGCCTTTTATGGGCTTTCATAGAGACCGCGAAAAATAATTGGGTCAAAATAAATCAACATTGTGGGAATTGAACACAAGACCTTCTGTCTAGATCTTCGATGTAACTAATTAAGCGAATGAGCAAACTAAAGGAAGGATTGCGTCCTTTTCTTGGTTTGGTTTAGTCCTTTTCGTTTGGTCAATCTGGGCCAGGTACTTCTATGTTGACGGGCCTTTTATGGGCTTTCATAGAGA
>NW_021282412.1:0-1171 GCF_002162155.2 Triticum dicoccoides
TAATAAAGTTATTATTTATTTCCTTATATCATGATAAATGTTTATTATTCATGCTAGAATTGTATTAACCGGAAACATAATACATGTGTGAATACATAGACAAACAGAATGTCACTAGTATGCCTCTACTTGACTAGCTCGTTAATCAAAGATGGTTATGTTTCCTGACCATGAACAATGAGTTGTTATTTGATTAACGAGGTCACATCATTAGTTGAATGATCTGATTGACATGACCCATTCCATTAGCTTAGCACCTGATCGTTTAGTATGTTGCTATTGCTTTCTTCATGACTTATACATGTTCCTATGACTATGAGATTATGCAACTCCCGTTTGCCGGAGGAACACTTTGGGTGCTACCAAACGTCACAACGTAACTGGGTGATTATAAAGGAGCATTACAGGTGTCTCCAAAGGTAGATGTTGGGTTGGCGTATTTCGAGATTAGGATTTGTCACTCCGATTGTCGGAGAGGTATCTCTGGGCCCTCTCGGTAATGCACATCACATAAGCCTTGCAAGCACTGCAACTAATATGTTAGTTGTGAGATGATGTATTACGGAACAAGTAAAGAGACTTGCCGGTAACGAGATTGAACTAGGTATTGGATACCGACGATCAAATCTCGGGCAAGTGACATACCGATGACAAAGGGAACAGCGTATGTTGTTATGCGGTCTGACCGATAAAGATCTTCGTAGAATGTGGAGGAGCCAATATGGGCATCCAGGTCCCGCTATTGGTTATTGACCGGAGACGTGTCTCGGTCATGTCTACATTGTTCTCGAACCCGTAGGGTCCGCACGCTTAAGGTTACGATGACAGTTATATTATGAGTTTACATGTTTTGATGTACCGAAGGAGTTCGGAGTCCCGGATGAGATCGGGGACATGACGAGGAGTCTCGAAATGGTCGAGACGTAAAGATTCATATATTGGATGATATGGTTAGGCCAAGGGGTCAAGCCCATGAGGCTTTAGGTCGGTGCAAAAGGAGTTTTGCGGAGGCCAGGGGGCCAAACGCCGGAGACCCTGGCGTCTGGCCCTGGGCCAGACGCCGAGGCCCATGGCGTCTGGGCCAGACGCCAAGGATTGTGGCGTTTGGTCCTGGAGTCCGAGTGGGACTCTTGCCTTTCGGGCAAAACCGACTTTGAGGAGGCTTTTGCTC
>NW_021282413.1:0-2376 GCF_002162155.2 Triticum dicoccoides
GTGAGGAAGAACCTTTGCGTGAACCTGCTAGGCTTCTTGGGCGTGTACGGAGGACCTGCAACGTTTGCACGAAAAAGAGGGCATGCCTCTAAAGCAGTATGAAGGTCCTGCCAGCTATGCTCTTACCAAAGTAGAGAAGGAAATCTTCTTTGAATGCCTGCTTAGTATGAAGGTCTCGTCTGGCTTCTCGTCGAATATAAAGGGAATAATAAATATGGCAGAGAAAAAGTTCCAAAACCTAAAGTCTCATGACTGCCATGTGATTATGACGCGACTGCTTCCGGTTGCATTGAGGGGGCTTCTACCGGAAAATGTCCGATTAGACATTGTGAAGCTATGTGCATTCCTCAATGCAATCTCTCAGAAGGTGATCAATCCAGAAATCATACCAAGGCTAAGGAGTGATGTGGTGCAATGTCTTGTTAGTTTCGAGCTGGTGTTCCCACGATCCTTTTTCAATATCATGACGCACGTCCTAGTTCATCTAGTCGACGAGATTGTCATTCTGGGCCCCGTATTTCTACACAATATGTACCCCTTTGAGAGGTTCATGTGAGTCCTAAAGAAATATGTCCGTAACTGCGCTAGGCCGGAAGGAAGCATCTCCAAAGGCCATCAAACAAAGGATGTCATCGGGTTTTGTGTTGACTTCATTCCTGGCCTTAAGAAGGTAGGTCTCCCTAAATCGCGGTATGAGGGGAGACTGACTGGAAAAAGGCACGCTTGCAAGGGACTCAATAATATGCAGGGACGGATATTCTTGGTCTCAAGCACGCTACACAGTTCTACAGAACTCTACCTTGGTGACCCCGTATGTCGATGAACACAAGAACAGTCTGCGCTCCAAACACCCGGAGCAATGCGACGACTGGATTACATGTGAACACATCAGGACTTTCAGCAGTTGGTTGGAAACACGCCTCAAAGGTGACAACACTGTTTTTGATGAGCTGTACTTGTTGTCAAGGGGACCATCTTCGACTGTTACGATTTGGAAAGGATACGAGATAAATGGGAATACATTTTACACGATTGACCACGATAAAAAGAGCACCAACCAAAACAGCGGTGTCCGCTTTGATGCAACAACCGAGAGGGGAAATGCCACATATTATGGTTACATAGTGGACATATGGGAACTTGACTACGGACATGATTTTAAGGTTCCTTTGTTTAAGTGCAAGTGGGTCAATCTGTCAGGAGGCGGGGTACAAGTAGACCCACAATACGGAATGACAACAGTGGATCTGAAAAATCTTGGGCACACTGACGAACCGTTCGTCCTAGCCAATGATGTGGCACAGGTTATATATATGAAGGACATGTCTACCAGACCGAGAAAAAGAAAAGATAAGGAAGAGAATACATCATACGATGAGCCAAAGCGCCACATAGTTCTTTCAGGAAAAAGGGACATCGTGGGAGTGGAGGGCAAGACAAACATGTCTGAAGATTATGAAAAGTTTCATAAAATTCCTCCCCTCAAAGTCAAGGCTGACCCCAGCATCCTTATAAACAACGAAGACTATCCATGGTTACGGCGCAATAAGCAAATGACACAAGCGAAGAAAAAGTGAAGACTTTCTCCCGCAACTATTATGATGATACCATGCCAACTCTGTAACAGACGAGTATGATACCATTGTCCGTTTTGTACATGCACATGCTATGTGCGTGAAATTATGATACCATGCCAACTTTCAACTTTTTTAGAGTTCATTTGAAATGCTTTAATGTCTTATGGTTTGGCCCACGTAATACCATTAATCCCGCTTCGCTCCTTGTCAACTATGTTCTCACCAAGAACACTCTCAAGAGGGCAACCACGTGGGCCATTGGTCCCGATTCGTCTGGACCTTTTTTCTCTATAGGCGCATCTATGTTCATTTTTTAGTAAAGTTAATCACAAACTTGTGATTCACACAAATTTCAAAGAATTCAAATTTTAACTATTCAAATTTGAAAACTAATGGCACTAACAAAAAGTTCATAATTTTTCTAAAACTAATGGCACTAACAGAAAGTTTATAATTTTGCTGACCTAAAAGCAAAAACAATTAAAAAATAAAGTAAAACACAAAAGAAAATAAATAATGCAGAAAACAAAACAAAAAAACTGGAAAAAAATAAAAATAGCAACAAGTATTTTGTTGTAAGTAGAAAGAAAATAAAATAAATAAAGCAAAAATAAAACAAAAAAAGTGTTTTCAAATTTGAAAACTAATGGCACTAACAGAACGTTTATAATTTTTCTAAAACTAAAAGGAAAAAAATTTAAAAAATAAAGCAAAAAAATAAGAAAATAAATAATGCAGAAAGCAAAAAAAACGGGAAAAAAGTAAAAATAGCAACAATAAGTATTTTGTTGTAAGTAGA
>NW_021282413.1:6115-10797 GCF_002162155.2 Triticum dicoccoides
TGGGCCAGTGACGGTGCCGAGGCTTCCGGACACTGCAGAGGTGGTACGTCACCGTGTCAGCGAGGAGGACGAGCACGTCCGTCGCTACATGGTTGCATTGGAGGGCAGGTTCGACAATACCTGGCAGGTTCTTCAGGGATCTCACTGGAGCTATGATCCTGTGATGGTTCCTTATCTTTGGATGTCCACCGCCCGCGTCGATACCAGTCGGGCGCTACGGTTCTAGTTGTATTAGTGATGCTATATTAGTGATAATATTCGGCGATGTACGGACACGAAGAGATGATGTACTTTTGCGTATAATTATTGAATGCATGCTAATTTGAATACTACTTTATTTTATGATTTGGTTTTGCTTATTTTATGATTTGGTTTTGCTTATTGAATGCTCATATTGGATAAGTTCTCCTTCATTCCCGTGTGCTAGACAATTTGATGTAATAATGCACTCGGGAATGAAAGGAGGAGCTACGCACATCACCGATAGTCAACCCGTGATTAATAATCTAGTTTAATATTTGAATTATGAACATAGGCCGGAAATGTCGTACTCGGACGATGAAAACCGCCCGGGGGAGTGCGACTGGTGCCACGACGACCGAGGTATCTGCGACAGGTTCATTGAGCTGGACGAAGATCGTTGCTTCAGCATTAAGCTTGAGGAGACCTTCGATGTTCATACGGTACGCAACAGACGACAATAGTTTTTTTTGTAATTACTCATGACTTCAACTATTTTAATCATGACAATATTTTTCATCTTTTCCAATTCGACTAGCTTATCCCATGCTTTGCAAGACGCTATGTCTTGGAGAGGACGGGTTTTGAAGACCATGAAAGTTTCGAAACCAAAAAAATTATCCTAAGTACCCATCATGGTGTGGATTTTCAAGTAAAGTTGTACAATGCTCAGAGTGTAACCCATTTTGGTTGCAAAAATTGGGAAGCACTTTGCAAGATGTATGGTCTTGATGAGGGTATGCTTGTCACCATGGATCTTGGTGATCCTACAATCGAGCAAGAGAGACCTTCGATTTGCGTCCTTGTGGATACACCTCCAATTCTTCCCCCATGTGAGCTTAACATAGTTATTAAGTAATTTATATTGTTTATTTCAAAATAGTTGACAACTTATCTCCATTGACATCTTATTTTCATTCTTCAAAGAATGTGCGGAAGATGGTAGACAGAACCTACTACACCGAAGGCTCCGAATTAACTTATCAGGAGAAAAATCATCTGGTCGCATTTTGTACTGATCTTGAGAATTACAATATCTACAATCAAACTCCTCAACATTATGGTCAATACGTGCCACTAGTGCACGTGTTGAACCATGGTAACTACCATGGAGATACCCTGGTAAGATTTTTTTACTATTACGACATCCGTGATCTTTTTGCACACTTCTAAAACTAGTACATCATTGCTAACTACGAAGTTATTACTATGTTTTTCAACAGATAATCCCGAATGATTGTGTGCCTCATCTGATGTATACGCACGGTAGCCTTCATATTTTGAACATACAACCAGGTCGTCCTACGAATCTCAACTGTCCATACCGGGTTTCTAAAAGAAGTGGAGACATAACAATGAAAGAATGGAAAAAATGTATGGACAGTCGTAAGGTGCTTCTTGGAAGCAACAAGCAGCGAAGGGCAAGAATTGGAGACAGGATGATCGTCATTCTTCATAATGGAGAGTCAGGGTCTATATTGTTTTATGCTATTTTACCTTAAGGGTGTTTAGGTCCTACCTGATACTGATGATCATGTGCTAAGAACAATTATGTAGGGTTGGGTTTGATGACTATGAGGATGATGATCGTATGACTTATTATTAATAGTGAGTAGAAGTTGTATGATGATGCATAGGACTTGTTATTATATATGATGGTGTATGATGTGCATGCGTGAGCATGTTATATCAGCGGGTGAAATGAACATAGCAGCAGCGTTGATAAACCAAGGACGAAGATATAAGAGAGGACACTTCTCTCTATTAGCTAGCTAATAACAACCTAAAAATAACCCCCAAAACCCATAAAGCAGCCACATTTGTAAAAAAACATGAACTTTTGGTCCCAGTTGGAGCCACCAACCGAGACCAAAGGCCCCCCTAACTGGGCTCGGCGGACCGACCATGTGGAGGCACATGTGTCCCGGTTCGAGTTTGAACCGGGACTAATGGGTGGAGGTATTAGTAACGACCCATTAGTGCCGGTTCATGAACCGGGACTAAAGGCCCTTACGAACCGGGACTAATGGATGTTTTTCTACTAGTGGTTGGCGGCTCCAACCGGGACTAAAGGGGGGCATTGGTCCCAGTTCATGACAACAACCGGTACCAATGCCCACCCTTTAGTCCCGGTTGGTGGCACTAACCGGGACCAAAGGCCGCCGCTTCCCGCCCTTTGGGCTGCTGAAAAGAGGCCTTTGGTCCCCGTTGGTGGCACGAATTGGGACTAAAGGGTGTATAAGTCCCGGTTGGTGCCACGAACCGGGACCAATGCTCTTGATATATATACATCACTTAGCAGTTTTCGACCAAATCCCCCACTCCTCCCCCGACGCCCCCTGCTCCTCCTCGTCGCCGTCGCCGCCCGACGCCCCTGCTCCACCTTGCCATCGCCGCCGCCACCGACGCCGTCAGGCTGCTCGACGTCGCCGTCGCCGCCGCCACCAATGCTGTCAGGCTGCTTGCCTTTGCCGTCGCCGCCGGCCCCTATGAGCACATGTCCTGCACCCCTCCCGTCCCGCGCACCTGGGCTCGGCGCACCGGCCACGTGGAGGCACATCTGTCCCGGTTCGTGTTAGAACCGGGACTAAAGGGGGAGGCATTAGTAACGACCCTTTAGTCCCGGTTCAAGAACCGGGACTAAAGGCCCTTACGAACCGGGACTGATGCCCCCTTTTCTAATAGTGATACAATGGTGCTATGTATATGATAGATTTTTTAATGGCATCCGGTTCTATTATAAGAGGAATGTGGCCTTGAGTTCCTCTGGCATGGGATTTGGCGTGCCCAGCTTGTGGATGAGCGCTTCACGCCCAAGGGTAGTGGGGATACGTCATGGAGGAGGAGAATTATTTCATGTTAACCAATTGGTTGCTGGATATTATATGGTCATAAGTGCACTAAGTTGTTTGATCTTGCTGGGCTATTCAACAGAATGACAAAACAAATACATGGATCAATCTAAAGCCACCTTCCTACAAACCTCAATTGCAACACCTACAAGCTTGATGATGTGCCCTGACCTGGCATCAACACACACCGCCGCCCGTCGGCAGGACGAGAGCACCAACTGGACTAGTAGACACTCAGCGCGCAACACATGCCAATGCTCAAGAATCCGCCGCCAACAACTCCCACTGTCCAATCTTCAAGTAGTGACAATGTATTGACCTTCATAGGCCTCTCTTCCATTGATGCCACCACGACGCTAGATAACGTCATTCTTATGCATGCATCCATCAACACGTGTCCAACGCCGAGACTCCACTCCACCACGCCCTCAAGACTCACCATCGTAGACGCAGAAGATGCAACACCGCTCCACCTCTGCACCGCACCAGTCAGCACCTGCTCCAAAATGATGCCCCCGAGAGGGACACAGACAACAAAGGCACCATCATCGTCCAATTCGGAGAACCATTTCTAGGGTTTCCCCGCAGCAGCCGGAGCTAGGTGAGTGTGGTGACCGGTTTTCCGGGTATTAATTTCCCAGAAAATGGCCTTTGTGCTCATCAGCCCCAGGATTACTGTTAGCTGATGAGGCACAAACTTGTTACAGAAACTCCAAGCAAAAATACAAAATATGTAGTACAAGACCATTCTGGTATGTGAGTACCACAAATGGTTTCTAGTGGTTGATGGAGGAAGCGGGTTGTGAATCATCAGTGTCTATGGGACTCCATTTCCCAGAGGAACAGCTGACCAGGTTAACTCCTATCTTCGCGAGGCTGCTATCACCGTTGCTTAGGTTCCGGGGCTGTCATCACGGTCGCTCCTCTCCGCGCAAGAAATCTGGCCAAGACAATAGCCAGGGACAAGCCAGTGAGTACTTTGAATGTACTCGCAAACATTATGAACACGGGTATAATACAACAATGATGTTCTGAAATATTTTATGCTCACGACGTCAGTCGCAAAAGATAATAAAAACTCTTATGCATGCAAGCAGGTTATTTATGAATATGCAATAACATATTAATAATAAAATGCACCGATCGGGTGTCTGAAGCGACGCCTCGAAAGGTTAGTAAACAAAGAGAAATGCCTCAGTCGGGCGTCTGAGGGACACCACATAAAGGGCTTATAAAGAACATAAATAACAACATGCCACAGTCGGGCCTTTGAGAGACACCATATAAAGGGCTTATAAAGAAAATAAATAACAACATACCAAAGTCGGGCGTCTGAGCGACACCGCATAAAGGGCTTATAAAGAAAATAAATAACAGCATGCCACAGTCGGGCGTCTGAGCGACACCACATAAAGGGCTTATAAAGAAAATAAACATAGTGAATATCCAGGAGGTAAAACCATCCCAGGGATACTCAATATTTCAAATAATATAAAGGGGTTAGTCCATAATAAAAATAATCATAATCATCATAAGTCTCAAGTCATGATCCCAGTTCTGTTTTAACAGTTTCTCCTCCGAAGACCGACA
>NW_021282414.1:0-1107 GCF_002162155.2 Triticum dicoccoides
TGGATTGATTACCTTCTGAGAGATTGCATTGAGGAATGCACATAGCTTCACAATGGCTACTCAAACATTTTCCGGCAGGAGCCCCCTCAAAGCAATCGGAAGCAATTGCGTCATAATCACGTGGCAGTCGTGAGACTTCAGGTTTTGGAACTTTTTCTCCGCCATGTTTATTATTCCCTTTATATTGGACGAGAATCCAGACGGGACCTTCATACTGCTCAGGCATTCAAAAAAGATGACCTTCTCTTCTTTGGTCAGAGCGTAGCTGGCACGACCTTGAAACCATTCCGGATGCCGGTCATCAGGGTCTTTCAAACGTTGCTGGTCCTGCCGTGCTTCCTTTGTATCATTTGTCTTCCCATACACGCCCAAGAAGCTTAGGAGGTTCACGCAAATATTCTTCGTAACGTGCATCACGTTGATTGCAGAGCGGACATCTAGGACTTTCCAATATTCTTGCTCCCAGAATATAGATTTCTTCTTCCACATGGCTGCGTGCCCGTCAGCTCCCTTCGGAACTGATTGTCCGCCAGGACCCTTTCCAAAGATGACTTTCAAATCCCTGACCATATCAAATACCTCAGCACCAGTGCGTTCCGCAGGCTTCGGCCGGTGATCTGCCTTGCCGTTGTAATGCTTGCCTTTCTTTCTTACTGGATGAATTTTCGGAAGAAATCGACGATGCCCAAGGTACACGTTCTTCTTACAATTTGGCAAATGTACACTTTCAGTCTCATGTAAGCAGTGCGTGCATGCATTGTATCCCTTATTTGACAGTCCCGAAAGGTTACTAAGAGCAGGCCAATCGTTGATGGTTACGAAAAGCAACGCTCGTAGGTCAAATTCCTCTTGTTTGTGCTCATCCCACACACGGACACCACCCCACAGCTGTAAAAGTTCATCAACTAATGGCCTTAGGTACACATCGATGTCGTTGCCGGGTTGCTTTGGACCTTGGATGAGCACTGGCATCATAATGAACTTCCGCTTCATGCACAACCAAGGAGGAAGGTTGTAGATGCATAGAGTCACGGGCCAGGTGCTATGGCTGGAGCTCTGCTCGCCAAAAGGATTCATGCCATCCGTACTTAGAGCAAATCTTATGTT
>NW_021282415.1:0-1603 GCF_002162155.2 Triticum dicoccoides
CATCAAGGCCTACTTGAATAAAAGTTTTTCAATGAAGGACCTTGGAGAAGCTGCTTATATATTAGGCATCAAAATCTATAGAGATAGATCGAGACGCCTCATAGGTCTTTCACAAAGCACATACCTTGATAAGATATTGAAGAAGTTCAATATGGATCAATCCAAGAAGGGGTTCTTGCCTGTGTTGCAAGGTATGAAATTGAGCTCAGCTCAATGTCCGACCACGGCAGAAGATATAGAAGAGATGAGCGTCATCCCCTATGCCTCAGCCATAGGTTCTATTATGTATGCCATGCTGTGTACCAGACCTGATGTAAACCTTGTCGTAAGTTTGGTAGGAAGGTACCAAAGTAATCCCGGCAAGGAACACTGGACAGCGGTCAAGAATATCCTGAAGTACCTGAAAAGGACTAAGGAAATGTTTCTCGTTTATGGAGGTGACGAAGAGCTCGTCGTAAAGGGTCACGTCGACGCTAGCTTCGACACAGATCTGGATGACTCTAAGTCACAAACCGGATACGTGTATATTTTGAATGGTGGGGCAGTAAGCTGGTGCAGTTGCAAGCAAAGCGTCGTGGCGGGATCTACATGTGAAGCGGAGGACATGGCACCCTCGGAGGCAGCGCATGAAGCAATATGGGTGAAGGAGTTCATCACCGACCTAGGAGTCATACCCAATGCGTCGGGGCCGATCAAGCTCTTCTGTGACAACACTGGAGCTATTGCACTTGCCAAGGAGCCCAGGTTTCACAAGAAGACAAGGCACATCAACCGTCGCTTCAACTCCATTCGTGAAAATGTTCAAGATGGAGACATAGAGATTTGTAAAGTACATACGGACCTGAATATAGCAGATCCGTTGACTAAACCTCTCCCTAGAGCAAAACATGATCAACACCAGAATTCCATGGGTGTTCGATTCATCACAATGTAACTAGATTATTGACTCTAGTGCAAGTGGGAGACTGTTGGAAATATGCCCTAGAGGCAATAATAAAAGCATTATTATTATATTTCCTTGTTCATGATAATTGTCTTTATTCATGCTATAATTGTGTTATCCGGAAATCGTAATACATGTGTGAATAACAGACACCAACATGTCCCTAGTGAGCCTCTAGTTGACTAGCTCGTTGATCAACAGATAGTCATGGTTTCCTAAATATGGACATTGGATGTCATTGATAACGAGATCACATCATTGGGAGAATGATGTGATGGACAAGACCCAATCCTAAACATAGCACAAGATCGTATAGTTCGTTTGCTAGAGTTTTCCAATGTCAAAGTATCTTTTCCTTAGACCATGAGATCGTGTAACTCCCGGATACCGTAGGAGTGCTTTGGGTATGCCAAACGTCACAACGTAACTGGGTGACTATAAAGGTAGACTACGGGTATCTCCGAAAGTGTCTGTTGGGTGACATGGATCAAGACTGGGATTTGTCACTCCGTATGACGGAGAGGTATCACTGGGCCCACTCGGTAATGCATCATCATAATGAGCTCAGAGTGACCAAGTGTCTGGTCACGGGATCATGCATTACGGTACGAGTAAAGTGACTTGCCGGTAACGAGATTGAACGAGGTATTGGGATACCGA
>NW_021282416.1:0-1033 GCF_002162155.2 Triticum dicoccoides
ATCTCACCTACGCATCAAAACCACAACGATAGTTTGTCAAATAGACTCCGTTTTAACCTTCGCAAGGACCGGGCGTAGCCATACTTGGTTCAACTAAAGTTGGAGAGGCAGTCGCCCGCAAGCCATCTCTGTGCAAAGCACGTCGAGGGAACCGGTCTCGCGTAAGCGTACGCGTAAGGTTGGTCCGGGTCGTCTCGTCCAACAATACCGCTGAACCAAAATATGACATGCTGGTAGGCAGTATGACTTGTATCGTCCACAACTCACTTGTGTTCTACTCGTGCATATAACATCAACATCATTAACCTAGGCTCGGATGCCACTGTTGGGTTTCGTAGTAATTTCAAAAAAATTCCTACGCGCACACAGGATCATGTGATGCATAGCAACGAGAGGAGAGTGTTGTCTACGTACCCAACACAGACCGACTGCGGAAGCAATGACACGACGTAGAGGAAGTAGTCGTACGTCTTCACGATCCAACCGATCAAGCACCGAAACTACGGCACCTCCGAGTTCGAGCACACGTTCAGCTCGATGACGATCCCCGGACTCCGATCCAGCAAAGTGTCGGGGAAGAGTTTCGTCAGCACGACAGCGTGGTGACGATCTTGATGAACTACAGCAGCAGGGCTTCGCCTAAACTCCGCTACAGTATTATCGAGGAATATGGTGGCAGGGGGCACCGCACACGGCTAAGGAATCGATCACGTGGATCAACTTGTGTCAACTTGTGTGTTTAGAGGTGCCCCTGCCTCCATATATAAAGGAGGAGAGGAGGGGAGGCTGGCCGGCCAAAGAGGGAGGCGCAGGAGAGTCCTACTCCCTCTGGGAGTAGGATTCCTCCCCCCAATCCTAGTCCAACTAGGATTCCTCGGAGGGGAAGGGAGAGAGGGGGGCCGGCCACCTTCTCCTAGTCCTAATAGGACTAGGGGAGGGGAAAGAGGCGCAGCCACCTTGGGCTGCCCCTTTCTCCTTTCCACTAAGGCCCATGATGGCCCATATGGCTCCCGGGGGGTTCCGGTAACCTCCC
>NW_021282417.1:0-1200 GCF_002162155.2 Triticum dicoccoides
GTCATAACCGTACTTTATTAGATATGGTGCGATCTATGATGTATCTTACAGATCTACCACTATCGTTTTGGGGTTATGCATTAGAGACAGCTGCATTCACGTTAAATAGGGCACCATCTAAATCCGTTGAGACGACACCGTATGAACTATGGTTTGGCAAGAAACCTAAGCTGTCGTTTCTTAAAGTTTGAGGTTGCAATGCTTATGTGAAAAAGTTTCAACCTGATAAGCTCAAACCCAAATCGGAGAAATGTGTCTTCATAGGATATCCAAAGGAAACTATTGGATACACCTTCTATCACAGATCCGAAGGCAAGACTTTTGTTGCTAAATTCGGAAACTTTCTAGAGAAGGAGTTTCTCTCGAAAGAAGTGAGTGGGAGGAAAGTAGAAAACTTGATAAGGTAATTGTACCTTCTCCCTTATTGGAAAGTAGTTCATCACAAAAATCTGTTCTTGTGACTACTACACCAATTAGTGAGGAAGCTAATGATGATGATCATGTAACTTCAGATCAAGTTACTACCGAATCTCGTAGGTAAACCAGAGTGAGATCTGCACCAGAGTGGTACGGTAATCCTGTTCTGGAGGTCATGTTACTTGACCATGATGAACCTACGAACTATGAGGAAGCGATGATGAGCCCAGATTCCGCGAAATGGTTAGAGGCCATGAAATCTGAGATATGATCCATGTATGAGAACAAAGTTTGGACTTTGGTTGACTTGCCCGATGATCGGCAAGCAATTGAGAATAAATGGATCTTCAAGAGGAAGACAGACGCTGATAGTAGTGTTACTATCTACAAAGCTAGAATTGTCGCAAAAGGTTTTCGACAAGTTCAAGGTGTTGACTACGATGAGAGCTTCTCACTCGTATCTATGCTTGAGTCTGTCCGAATCATGCTAGTAATTGCCGCATTTTATGAAATCTGGCAAATGGATAAACAAAACTGCATTCCTTAATGGATTTATTAAAGAAGAGTTGTATATGATGCAACCAGAAGGTTTTGTCAATCCGAAAGGTGCTAACAAAATGTGCAAGCTCCAGCGATCCATCTGTGGACTGGTGCAAGCATCTCGGAGTTGGAATATACGCTTTGATGAGTTGATCAAAGCATATAGTTTTATACAGACTTGCGGTGAAGCTTGTATTTACAAGAAAGTGAGTGGGAGCACTACAGCATTTCTAATAAGTATAT
>NW_021282418.1:0-1506 GCF_002162155.2 Triticum dicoccoides
TGTGGAGGCACAATGCTCCCCAAGAAGCCACTAGGGCCACCGTATTCTCCTCACGCCCTCACACAATGCGAGATGTCGTGATTCCACTATTGGTGCCCTTGAAGGCGGCGACCGAACCTTTACAAACAAGGTTGGGGCTATCTCCACAACTTAATTGGAGGCTCCCAATGACACCATGAAGCTTCACCACAATGGACTATGGCTCCGAGGTGACCTCAACCGTCTAGGGTGCTCAAACACCCAAGAGTAACAAGATCCGCTAGGGATTAGTGGGGGAATCAAATTTCTCTTGGTGGAAGTGTAGATCGGGGCCTTCTTAACCAATCCCGAGCAAATCAACAAGTTTGATTGGCTAGGGAGAGAGATCGGGCGAAAATGGAGCTTGGAGCAACAATGGAGCTTTTGGGGAAAGAGATGGGTCAACATTGGGGAAGAAGACCTCTTTATATAGTGGGGGGAACAATCCAACCGTTACCCCCCAAGCAGCCACGCACAGAGCGGTACTACCGCTTGGGTAGGGCGGTACTACCGCTGAGCCAGCGGTACTACCGTTCCCTCCCAGCGGTACTGCGCCGCTCACAAGGGTAGCAAGGACCTGGGCCCAGAGCGGTACTACCGTGGGAGTACGGGCGATACTACCGCCACTACTGCCGCTACTAGTACCGCAAAACCCGACACGAAAAACAGGGGTCTCGAGTCGAGGCGGTAGTAGCCCGGAACCACAGCGGTACTATGGCCGAAGATAGCAAGCGGTAGTACCGCTTGGGGAGCAGTACTACCGCTTGACGTGCTTCGGTGGTACTACCGCTGAGGACCGCGGTACTGCCGCTGGGACAGGTCAAGGCAGGCAAGGAGAGGAAAGGTAGCTCCAATGAAGTGGAAAGGAACGATGGGTGTGAAAAGGATGTGAACGTGTTGATTCCACCCTAGCCTTTCCAAAGAGGATCCCCTCTTGATAGTACGGTGACTCCTACGAAACTAATCCACCAACAGAGAGACGAAAGAGCTACACTGTCTTGACTAAAGCACCAAGGGGAAGGAATCGTCTCGTGCCAAAGAATGAATCTCTAAAAAACTCATCACACACGATTAATCCGCAAAAGCATTGTCATCAATCACCAAAACACCTTGGGGATATATATGCCCTTACAATCTCCCCCTTTTTGGTGGATTGATGACAATACAGGATTTGCACAAACGGGGAAAGATATAGGACAAGCGCAAGACCCCACCGTCCTAAAATGTAGATGGGCTCCCCCTAGATGTGTGCTATCTAGATAAGTGCTTTGGACTGCATGGCACACATACTAGGATCAACGCTCCCCCTACATTTTAGAGACCGACAACCTAAGGAGGGTAAGTGAGAGCAAAATAGATAACAGGATAAGCATGCAACTCATAAGCTAGATAGACATAGATAAAGATAATCTAAAGATGAGGTAGCATATGTCTCACACCATATGTCTGGAACTTAGGTCTCACTGACACAAAACCAAACAAAGCAAA
>NW_021282419.1:0-2169 GCF_002162155.2 Triticum dicoccoides
ATGATATGGTCAAGGATTTGAAGGTGGTCTTTGGAAAGGGTCCTGGTGGACAACCTGTTCCGAATGACGCTGACGGACGCGCACCCATGTGGAAGAAGAACTCTATATTTTGGGACCTGCCCTATTGGAAAGACCTCGAGGTCCGCTCCGCAATCGACATGATGCACGTGACGAAGAATCTTTGTGTGACCCTGCTTGGCTTCTTGGGCGTGTATGGGAAGACAAAAGATACACCTGAGGCACGGGAGGACCAGCAACGTATGCACGGAAAAGACGGCGTACATCAGGGTCATGCAAGCTACGCTCTTACCAAAGAAGAGAAGGAAATCTTCTTTGAATGCCTGCTCAGTATTAAGGTACCGTCTGGCTTCTCGTCGAATATGAAGGGAATAATAAACATGGTAGAGAAAAAGTTCCAGAACCTAAAGTCTCATGACTGCCACATGATTATGACGCAACTGCTTCCGGTTGCATTGAGGGGGCTTCTACCGGAAAACATTCGATTAGCCATTGTGAAGCTATGTGCATTTATCAATGCAATCTCTCAGAAGGTAATCGATCCAGAAATCATACCAAGGTTACAGAATGATCTGGTGCAATGTCTTGTCAGTTTCGAGTTGGTATTCCCACCATCCTTCTTCAACATCATGACGCACGTCCTAGTTCACCTATGCAAAGAGATTAACGTTTTGGGTCCTGTATTTCTACACAATATTTTCCCCTTTGAGAGGTTCATGGGAGTCTTAAAGAAATATGTTCATAACCGTGCTAGGCCAGAAGGAAGCATCTCCAAGGGCCGTCAAAATGAGGAGGTCATTGAGTTTTGTATTGACTTTATTCCTGACCTTAAGCCGGTTGGTGTTCCTGAATCGCGGCATAAGGGCAGACTGGATGGAAAAGGCACGATAGGAGGGGAACAAATAATATGTATGGACGGACATTCTCTCACTGAAGCACACTACACAGTTCTACAGAATCCCGCCTTGGTGGCTCCGTATATGGATGAACACAAGAATTTGCTACGCTCCAAACACCCGGAGCGGTCTGATGACTGGATTACACGTGAACAAACCAGGAATTTCGCCAGCTGGTTGCAAGCACGTACCATGCATGACACCTCTATTGAAGATGACCTGTACTTGCTGTCCCAGTTACCATCTTCGAATATAATGACTTTCTAAGGGTACGAGATAAATGGTAATACATTTTACACGATCGCCCAAGATAAGAAGAGCACCAACCAAAACAGTGGTGTCCGCTTTGATGCAGAAACCAAGACGGGAAAGGAAACATATTATAGTTATATACAGGACATATGGGAACTTGACTATCGACGTGGTTTGAAGGTCCCTTTGTTTCGGTGCAAATGGGTCAATATCACAAGAGGCGGGGTAACGGAAGACTCGCAGTACGGAATGACAACAGTGGATCTCAACAATCTTGCGTGTGCAGACGAACCATTCGTCCTAGCCAATAATGTGGCACAGGTTTTCTATGTGAAGGACATGTCTACCAAGCCAAGAAAAAGAAAAGATAAGGAAGCGAATGCATCATACGATGAGCCAAAGCGGCACATAGTTCTTTCTGAGAAGAGAAACATCGTGGGAGTGGATGACAAGACAGACAAGTCAGAAGATTATGAAAAGTTTGATGAAATTGCTCCATTCACAGTGAATATTGACCCGAGCATCCCGTTAAATGATGAAGATTTTCCATGGTTACGGTGCAAAGGGACACACGCGAAGAAAAAGTTTCACACCCAAAGATCTGCGATGTGATCGGCTTCACTAGCTATCATCACTTTCTTTCGTGTTTCACACCCAGAAGGGAATCTCTGTAATAGTTAGGATAGTTAATTATGTGTTTTGGCATTTGAAACGCGAAGAAATTTTATGTGCAAACAAATTCTTTCATGCCTTTACTGATTTTTAAAGTTAAGTTATTCACAAACTAGTGATTCACACTAATTTCAAATAATTCAAAATTTAAACTATTCAAATTTGAAAACTACGGGCACTAACAGAAAGTTTGTAATTTTTTGTACCTAAAGCAAAAATATTCACAAAGAAACTCTAAATACAAAAAAAACAACTCAAAAATAAATAAAGCAAAAAAAAGCCCGCCTACTAGGCTAGAGCGGCCTGCATACGACTAGAAACCCAACCCGTT
>NW_021282419.1:4114-4505 GCF_002162155.2 Triticum dicoccoides
AGGTTCTCCAATACCTGGCAGTTTCTTCAGGGATCTCACTTCAGCTATGATCCTGTGAGGGTTCCTTCTCTTTGGGTGTCCACCGCCTAGCTAGTGATGTACTATTCAATATTATATATTATTCGAGATGATGTATTCGAGATTAAATCTATTATTCGAGACGATGTATTCGAGATTATATCTATTATTCGAGATGATGTACTCGAGATTATATCTATTATTCGAGATTATACTAAATTGTTTTATATTTCTTTTGGCATAGTTAAATAAAAGCTATGGCGGACAATACCGACAGAGAGAGAGAGAACGGACCATGTTCGATATCATACGCGGGCCAGATGATGATCAGAATGAAGAAGATTTTGACGGCTCCGAATTTCTAAACAACACC
>NW_021282419.1:4793-13763 GCF_002162155.2 Triticum dicoccoides
GATCGAGCAAATCTTCAGGCAAAAGGACGAAACGAGGCCCGGACAAAAAGTTGAAGGAGGGCGTAAAGTACAATATCGAGGCATTCAAACCTAATGGCGAGCCATTAGCGCCTAAGAAGATTGCGGACAAGTTCGTTCGTCAGTGCGGAGTTCTTGTGAAGGACCAACTCCCGATCTCCCTTCAAGAATGGAGAAAGCCAGCAAAGCCACGTCCAAATGTTACTTTTGTCGACGAGAATAAAAAAAACTGCTTTGGGATACTCTCATGGAACATTTCACCCTACCGGATCATTTCACAGAAGCAGATGTGCAGAAAGTCAAGGACGCTGCTTTTAGGAAGATGGCGGTTGCATTCAAGAATCACAAGAGAACGACGTGGGAGAAGTACGTCAAGGGAGGAAGGAAGACTCCAGTATTCGAGGGGATACTAGAGAATCAAAGTGCTCATTGGGACGATTTCGTGAAATTCAAGGATTCAGAATTAGCTAAGGAACGGTCGAGAATAAACAACAAGAATGTCGAAAAAAGGATAAGTTTCATAAGCTGGGGCCAGGTGGCTACGCGGTGGCAATGCCTAAGTGGGATAAGTCTGAGAAAGAGATGGAGGATGCAGGTGTCACTCCGGTTACTAAGAGCTGGTCCCCCAGGTGCAGGACTTGGTTCTATGCGCATGGAGGGGAGTTGGACCTGAAGACATGCAATGTTTCGACGAAGGCATGTCTGAACGGAGCCGACGATGCGATACTTGTTGCAATAGAAGAGGCTCGATCGGGGGTGTTCCAGCCCAATAGAGAGAACGACGAGCTTACGCATGCCCTGGGAAATCCTGAACACCCGGGAAGAACACGAGGCAAGGGCGCTATTCCGTGGTATGAGGGGTTTTCGGACTGGAACGCCGACTACAGAACCCGTGCGAGAAAGAAGATTGCGGAGGAGAAGAAGAGGAAGATGGAGGAGGAGCAGAGGAAGCGGGACTATGAACGCCTTCAAGGCCTAGAAGCAAGTCAAGCGGAATTGGCAGTTAAATTCCAGCGGCAGCAGGAGCAGATCGACTCACTTAGCCAGCAAAGGGGGTCTCAGCATCTGCAGCAGCTAGCGGATGATCCAGCATTGGATAGCACCGCCCCATCCATGCCGAGAAGCAGCGTGGGTTCCGCCCCGGGCGACGCAGTGCTGGATAGATACCCCATGGATGACATCACGGAGAACACTAACTACGAGCTACACTTCAAAATGAAGAACATATCCATGAAGGTGGCGGACGCCGTTGCTTTTTCAAATTCCCCCGAGGCAACCTTCCATTGCAACCCGATTCCAGCGGGCTATGCTCGTGTCTTGGTTGATGAGGTGGTGGACCCATATTCGGAGCTACAACTTGACATTTCTAGAGGTGACGACGAGCACACATTGGGAGAGGCCATACATCATGTCATCCTATGGAGAAAGGATTGCATCATCTTTCGAAGGCTACCGACACCGCGTCACCCGACTCCTCGTCGAAGTCCGCCACCGAGTCAGCAGACTCCCGCTCCAAGTCCACCAACACGTGAGGCCACTCCTCCTCCTCCAAGTCCGGCAAAGTGTCAGGCCACTCCTCCTCCAAGTCCGACACAGTGTCAGACGTCCACTCCTCCTCCAAGTCCGGCACAACCTCAGGCCACTCCTCCTCCAAGTCCGGCACAGCTTCAGGCCACTCCTCCTCGTCCAACTCAGCCCCGTCAGCCGTCTTCGCCGCCTCAGCAATCGCAGAAGAGACACCCCGCAGCTATGGTGCGTAGCGGTACGAGTCGAGGTCATAGTACAGGAAGTACAGGCGGAGGCAAGCGATATAAATATGGTCCAAACCTCACTACTCCTCTTCCCGTGAGGGCTTACGACAGGACCGAGGAGCAAACCAATGCCATAGTGCGGGCAGAAGTCGACGCCCATTTTGGACCGAAACCGCCACCGCCGCCAAGGGAGAAAGTGCCTGTGGAAGTAGTTGACCACTTCATTCGTATGGCTCAACCACCAGCTCCTAAGCCTGTTGACACAGACTATGAGCGCCACATCAGGAAGTTACATCGACAACGTCTACAGAAGGAGGCGAGCTCGAGCTCGAGCAAACAACAAGCAGCTGTCAAAAAATGCGGGAAAACCGTTGCCCAGCTGGGAGAACAAGCGGCGCAATCGATCCCCCCGCTTGTTGTGCCGCCAACAACACGTGACAGTACACGCGCCCAATATTATTGTGGCCAAACAGTTTACGTTCCCGAGGTGGGCGATGTGGTAATAACCCAGGAGCATATAATGCAGGCTGAAGAACTCAAGATCACTGTTGGACAACTCCTCGAGATCGAGGACATGCCTGTGATTATAGAGGAGGAAATAAAACGGAAATATGTCCGGGGCCAACCTTTGGTCAAGCGAGAAGATGTCAAGAAGCTCCCAACGAGAATGTATGAATTGCATCAATGGTACATGGATATTACCAAGAGATCCGATCGAGAGTCCCTCATGGTGTATGTCAAGAAGGATCATTACTACCATGAGAAAGCTGTGGCCGTTGAGTATTCTGAACTGTTTTAGTTATACAATCAAGACGCACTCGACAAATCTATCGTCAGTTGCTATTGTCTGTAAGTGATTTCTTTCTGTAATTTAAGTCTCAAGCTAGCTGTAGTGATCCTTTTGATCAAGCATTACCTGTAATTATCCTCACTATATTCTTTTCTGTGGTATTACGCAGGATGAAGATGTTTGAAATGAGAAAAGGTGGACGCTATGACATTGGGTTCATTGACCCAAACACCGTTAATGAATACACATGGAAAATAAACAAGCATCATGAAAAGAAGGTAGAGGACAGCATGCTAGAGTTCTTGAAGCGCCTCAAATACAATGAAGATATACTACTTCCTTACAACTTCCAGTGAGTCACACTTTCTTGTACTACAAATTCTCTGTTTTTGCCTACTAGCAAGCTACATGTTTTTGCTTACATATGCCCGCTTAATTAAGACATGCAAACGTGTGTGCATGCAGATTTTACTGGATCTTGTGTATCATTAAAGTTGACGCCGGAACAGTTGAAATATTGGACTCGCTACTCAAAGCAAATAGTGACTATAACATCTTGTTTGGGATAGTCAACAGGTAATTTCAATCATTATTAACTATATATCTCGGCCTATTTCGTTCGTCATTTCATGATATGAACTATTTAATAACCCCTTTATTCATTTTCCTTGTCGGCGGGCAGGGCTTGGGCAAGCTTCATCAGCGTCACGGAAGGCGAATGGAAACGACAGCTGAAATGGTTTCGACCCAAGGTAAGTAATTAAGTAGTACTAGCTAGCTAGCTAGCTGCCATCTCTTTAATTATCATGATTGATTAATTATTATCTGATCAAATTAAATTCCATTCTCGTAATAAAGGCCCTGAAGCAGGCGCAGGGGATTGATATGTGTGAATTCTGCGTTTGCGAGAACATTCGCATGATGGCGTCCGAAAGAAGCAGATCTCAAAGACAGGAATGGGTATGCTTGTCAGAACACTATTCACAATTTTTACACCATTATCGATATCTAGTCACACAACTAATACACATGCATATTGATCTCCTTCTTAACAGTTCAAAGAGGTGCGGGACAAGCTCCTAAAAACGGAGCGCGTAGAAGCACTTCAAGAGAAAATTGCGGGATTTTTGCTCGACCATGTCATAAATCAGAAGGGAGAATACTATTACCCGCTACTGCCCCCATCGACCAGGTCATGAACCACTTCCAATTGTCATCGTGCTCCGAAGGCACCAATTAGGCTAATGCCACTGGCTCCGAAGGTAACATGCATATGTAGGAAAAATTGTATATAGCTATACATGTGTGTATGTGTAAATTAATATGGTGGTTTGTGAGACATTGATGATATATATATATGATTGGTTCTACTAGAAATTCTATTTATATATATATATATATATATATATATATATATATATATATATGCATAACGTGTATAATGTGTAGTACCGTAAAATACCAGCAAACGAAAAAGAATTAAAATGGAAAACACAAAATTAAATGAAAAAGAAATCATAAAACCAAAAAACCCCAAACATTTTAGTACCGGTTGGTGTTACCAACCGGTACTAAAGGGCTTCCGACCCCCGGAGCTGGCTCGTGCCACGTGGTTGCCCTTTAGCACCGGTTCGTGCTGAACCGGTACTAAAGGGGGGCCCTTTAGTGCCCAAACTTTAGTGTCGGTTCCTAAACCGGCACTAAAGGGCCTTACGAACCGGTGCTATTGCCCGGTTCTGCACTAGTGATCCCCGCCGCCGGCGAGTGGGGAGCCGGCCCCGCCGTGGCCTCCGTGGAAGGCGAGGCGCAGTCCCCACTGCCCTCGTCCGGGTACAACGCATCGTCAGAGTCAGAGGGGCACCTGACAGGCACCAAGGAAAGGGATTGATCGGGTGTGGTGCCGGCGCCCATGTTGCGGTGCTGCCAGCTGAAGCGGCGGCGGCGGCGGCTGTGTGGTACCTCTCTTTCTGGTCCGCGTCGGAGTGGGGAATGGATCCGCGAAAGGGTATGGAGCACACCATATCGCTGTGCCCGGGCCGACGGCTCCCCCATGCACTTCATTGCCGTCTTCGACGGCCACGGCGACCCCCACGTCACATTCCAAGCCACCTCCGGGTCTAGTGGTCGACACCGTCCACGTACTTTCCGTTAGACCTTTGATTTGCTTGCTACGTCGTGGTGCGTTGTCGGCCCTGTGCAGGTAACAGATGAATGTCATACTTGCGGAAGAGCTGGTGGGCACGGTAACAGCCTACCCGAAGGAGCACCCGAAAAAGGATGACGAGGTGGAGCGTCGTGCATGGGAGGGGGCGCTGAAGCGGAGCTTCGAGCGGGCGCACGCGCTGGGGATGGGGCAGCCGACATCGGGATGGCCCATCATGGGGTCCACCCACCACCGTGGTGGAGCTCCTGGTGCGCACCAGAATCCTCGTCGCCACCTGCAGGGACTCCCGCACCATGCTCCGCTGCGCTGGTAAGAGCATCTCCAACGGCCGCACAAAAATTCCGTGCCCAATAAACGTTATAGCGTGCCACTGTAGCACTTTTAATGCGCCGGTACCAATTTTGCTTTGGCAGACGCCCAAAAACGCGCGTCCAAAAGCAGACAGTGCAAATTGTGAAGCACGCGCAATCCGGCGCCCAAAATATGCTGCGCGTGATAGCGTTTTTCAGCGCGCGTCCAAAAACTTTTAACGCTACAGCTTCTGGTGGAGCTGCCCGGCGCCCAAAAAAATAAACTTTTAGTGCGCGGAGCTCTTTTTGGACGGCTGTTAGAGATGCTCTCGCCTAGCCACACTCCGAGAACCACAAGGTGAGATTAATTGCGTCATGCGTATTGCCTTTCTCTCCTATGGTCTCGTCTGGCTATACGAATTTGAGCTTCATGCATAGATGCAGCTGGAGCTGCTTGTTGGGATGGCAGCGGGAGAAGAAGTGTGCACCTCCGCAGATGGGCAGCTGCGCGTACGGGGAATGCTTGTCATGTCGTGGGGTTTGGATACAAGTTGTTCCGAGACACACCATACAACAAGTACTCCCTCTCGAGGAAAAGATAAAAGTCACTTAGATCTTTTATATTTATTTACGGAAGGAGTACAGCTTAGGTAGGCCAAAAAGAAAGAAGTATTGCCTAAGGCTGGCATGGGACGACCTTGCGACCACAGTCAAAGAACGTTGCAATCAGGAACGGGCCGAGCAACCACAGACAGACAAAAGACAACAATCAATCTCAGACAGCGACCTTAGAGAGACTCACGGAAGAGCAAAAATAACAACGGAAACTTACACATATCATGAGGCCTAGAGTGGAAACGGTTCTCTCTAGAAACGCCACGTCCGCTACATATCACCGTAGACGATGGACAGCCAAAGCGGCAGGCCGTTCCTCGGCGAAATAATTCAAGTGCCCCAGATCAGATCCCTGGGAACACACGTCAGGCCCGAACCGCCCGTCGTACCTTCGTGAACTTGTAGGCCTAGGCATGCGCGGTCATGCCTCAGATCGGCCCCGGGCCAGAGCACAGCGGAGAAAATTTTAACGACCTGCGGACCGTCGCTAAGCAAACTAATCTCTATCTCCGATCGACCACAGTTCCGTTAAATGATTGTCAAGGACAGGGCCGTACCTCAGAAATCCAGGCCCCGGTGCGTAATCACATTTTAAGCCCCATTTACAGGCCAAAAGAAAATCTTTATTACTTTGAACTATTAGAGGGTGTTTGTTTTCAGGGACTTATTGGTCTAGGGACTTAAATAAGTCCCTATAAGTCCCATCTAAACCAAACAGGAGGGACTTATAGGGACTTAAAGTGAGTATTTGGGACTTATGGAATAAGACTCTTAAGGAGGGACTTATAGAGACTTATAGTTGTAATATGGCCTTATAGAGACTTATAAGTCTTGGGAACCAAACATGCAGGGACTTTTTAGGGACTTGGGACTTATAAGTTGGGACTAAAAGAAGTCCTAGGACTTATGAACCAAACATGACAATCTACATGTCTAAAAGATATCTCAGAAAATTATAATGCCAGCCGGATGAATAAATTCATAAAAGAGCAGCAAATTAACTTAAGAAAAGGGGTGTACAAAACAAAAAGGGACAAATACTCCGATTGCTCTGCACCTCAACCAAGAGAAAGAAAAGAAAGTCTGGTTGATCTGCTCTGAGGGATGAGACTTTGAAAGAGAGAACGCGGAATCAATACAAATCCACCCAATTTATAAGTACTCCTATGAGGTAGTAGCACCGTATAGCCAAACGAAGCAGCAGTTCATAGCCATCAATGGCTCTGTTTCCAAAAAATTATGAATCCACTGGAGAAGAATCGAGGGACGAGCCGAGGAGACGAAGGATTGCAACGCATGCAGACTGCTTTGACTCCCGTGAAGGTGAGGCTGTGACATGACTGGGCCGTGGGCAAGTGTGGCCATGACTTGCTTAGTCTCTTATTAATACACCTGATGAGTAGTGATAACGTAGCAGTACTTTAAAAAATTGGGGCTCCAAGATTTTGGGGGCCCTGTGCAGCTGCTCCGGTTGCACCTGCCCACATACGGGCCTGATCAAGGAGACCGGTGGAAGATTTAGCAAACCTTGGGGTCAGGGTCAGATTTACCTACACTTTAAATAGTTTTGTTTCCATGCATTAACATTGGCTTTGTACATATCTATCTTATACAATATACAAAGAAACGAAAGTATGTCTTGAACACATTTTAACAAATATGTGATCCACATATTTTCTCTTCAGAAATATGTAATGAACATGTTTTTTGCAAATATGTGATGAACATTTTTTTTTGCGATATGTGATGAACATATTTTTAGAAATATGCAATGGACAGTTTTTCAAGTACAAGGTGAATATTTTTAAAATACAAACGAACATTCTTTAAATACGAAGTGAATATGTTTTGAAATATACATTGAATATTTTTTGACAATGCGGTTAACATTTTTTAAATACACGATGAACTTCAAATATGTGTTGAACACTTATCAAATACAAGATGAACATTTATTCGAGTATATATTGAACACTTATTCAAATATCTGCTGAACACCTTTTCAAGTACATGATGAACACTTTTTTGAGCGTGCTATGAATATATTTTTTCAAATACATGATGAACTATTTTTCCATACAACTGTGGCACAAAAACACTTCCCGCCAGAACCTTTTTTCTTCATCCTCCCACCTTCCTCGTCTTCTGCCCTTTCTCGCCTCTGTTTCTTTCTTTCCACTCTCTACCTCACTCGTAGAAAAAGGGCCTATAGTCCCGGTTCGTAAGGGCCTTTAGTCCCGGTTCCTGAACCGGGACTAAAGTGTCGGTACTAATGCCCTGACCCTTTAGTCCCGGTTCAATCCAGAACCGGGACTAAAGGGCGCGGCCACGTGGAGCTCCACCTTTAGTCCCGGTTGGTAACACCAACCGGGACTAAAGGAAATTTTATGATTTTTTTTTCATTTTTTTCTAAAAAAAAATTTGATTTTTTTTATTTTCAAATTTCTGAATTATTTTAACCTCTAGTCTGTAATCACCACCCCTCATCACTTCTCAATTTATCCTCTAATCACCCTTCATCATTCCAAATCATCTAACTTCCGGAACGGTCACCCATCCTCCCACTCCCCCAGCCTGAGCATGCTTAACTTCAGGGTTCTATTCTCCCTCGCTCCAAGTCTGCACTTGTTGTTTTCCTGACAATAGTAAGATGTCAATCTTATTAACCTTCAGGAATTTTGCTTGTGCATGAAGTGACACATTTCACTGTTTGAGTTTGAAACTATTGTTTTAAAAAACAATAATTATTTAGTAACACTAATATTTTCTTGAATAATTAGTTTGACCATTATTTGACCATAGTTTGACCAGATTTGACCAAAATTGAAATAACTAAAATAATTATTTAGTAACACTAATATTCTAGAATAATTAGTTTGACCACAGTTTGCCCACTGTTTGAATATTTTTCAATTTTTTCCACTCTAAATCTTAAAAGCCCCGTAACTTTTTTTCTATTAGGTTTTTGAGGATTTTGCAAATGTTTAACGGGGTTCCCCCTATTAGATGATTTTTCATATAAAAAACTTTTTCATCCGAGTTAGTATGCAAAAGTTATGCCCATTTTTACAAATTTCAGAGAGATTTTGCAAATAAAGTCAAAATTCACATTTGCAAATTTTCCCAACAACTAGACCACATATCACATGAGAAACTTATTTTCTTTTATTTTTTTTTGACATTTCCATTATTTTCTTTTATTTTTTTTAAACTGGAAAGGCGATCCAGGGGGGAGTAGAGTTTGAAAATGGGACCTTTAATACCGGTTCGTGGCACGAACCGGGACTAAAGGTCTCAACCCCATTAGTCCCGGTTCGTGCCTCAAACCGGGACTAAAGGTCT
>NW_021282419.1:14519-30295 GCF_002162155.2 Triticum dicoccoides
GGCACGAACCGGGACTAAAGGTCATCGCACCCTTTAGTCCCGGTTCATGTCTTAAACCGGGACTAAAGGGCCCGAGTGAACCGGGACTAATGCCTTAGCCGCACGAACCGGGACCAATGCTCACATTAGTCCCGGTTCTAGACTGAACCGGGACTAATGGGCTGAGCCAGCCTGGACCATAGCCCTGTTTTCTACTAGTGCCTCTACACCATATCTCTTCCAAGACAGGTTACTTGGTTGGCTTCTTAAAAAGAAAAAAATGAAATAGATCTTTTGAAATAGTAGGAACTATTTAAAAAATAGTGAAACCATCAAAAATCACTTTTTTCAAATAATGGAACAATGTAATGTTTAATAAAGTAATTTCAAAGATAGTTGAAACAAGTAAAATAAAAAGACAGTTCAAATTCTTCTCATTGCGGATTCAAATTTATAAAAAAAAGTATCAGAAACAAAGTTTAGTTCGAAAGATATCAATCATTCAAAATATGGCAACAATATTAAATACATGTCATTTAAATGGGGAGAGAGAATACATGCAGCGATCACTCTCTGAATCTTAAAGATAGACAACGAATGGCGAGTGCTCTGAACGCGGGACCAGCCTGAGAAGGACGAAAGAGATAAGGAGAGAATCATGAAACATTAATCAAGATCAATCAATGGATGCTGTAGATGAGAATGCTAGACACACCTTCGGGATGAGGATGGGACGTGGGTTACATAATGTCCTGAATTTGGATCTCATGCTATCTTGTAGTACATGCGACAACAATAAGTAAATTATCAACAATAAATAGAAGATATTGTCTGAGAAAGAGAAAAGAAAGAAGAAAATAATGAAACATTAAAAGGAAGAAGATATTGAAGATGCAGAAGAAATGCCCGAGGACGTGTCAGCGGCATAAAAATAGAAGAAAATATTCTAAGAACCTTACAAAGTATTACAACAATACGCCTGAATCCGCCATCTTGGCAACATGTGTCACTACTCCTATCCATATGATAAAGGGGTGCTACCGGGGCCACACACCCGGTCTACTCACCTAAGCCTATCATCAAAAGCCAGAAGCCCCAGCCGAGCCACATACCAGGTCTGGGGCATAAATTGGTCTGACGCACTCGCATGTGTCGTCGCCGTCATCTTCCACATGTCCGTCTTCAGAGCAGATATTGAGGCTTCTACCTTGTCAGGCCACGTCGTCATCGACGCCAGACAACTACCTCCACCTGCGCGAGTCCATCACCGCGCATCGGGCGCCGAGTCTCCACTGCACCACGCCGCCGAGATCCGCCGTCATCAATGTGAAGGATGAAGTACCACTCCACCAAAAATGGCGCCCGCTAGTCCCTCGATCCCGTGTACGCCTCCAAGAATGACGCCCCCAAGGAGGAAACGACACCAACGCGCCGCCGTCATCCGATCAACTGATCTAGGGTTTCCCCCGAAGGTAGCGGATAAAGGTCTAGAGCTTCTCCACAGCGATGCCTTCAAGAAGGTAATGACACCACAGGGTGCCACCAACGCCGGTCTTGGCATCAAGCCGAGCACAAGGTTTTCACCTGGATCCGCTCGAAGAACCTCCATCACGTATTGTGCGCACGGGTCGCCGCCGATCTGAGCCGCCGCACATGGCGCAGGCCGCACCGGCTAGATCAGATTTGTCTGGAGGGCACAACCCGCATGGTGCCGACCCAACCACCAAGCCCTCCATGCCGCCAGCGCCAATCCGAGGTCAGATGGTGTGTCGCGCAGACCCGGCCGCCGCCGCCGAACGCCGCCATGCAGCCCAAGGCAGGGCCGGCTGCCGCACCCCACCATCGTCGCCCTTGGCCGAGGCAGCCGCTGTTGGGGAACGTTGCAGAAAACAAAAATTTTCCTATGGTTTCACCAAGATCCATCTATGAGTTCATCTAGCAACGAGTGATCGGATGCATCTACATACCTTTGTAGATCGCGAGCGGAAGTGTTCAAAGAACGGGGATGAGGTAGTCGTACACGACGTGATCCAAATCACCGAAGATCCTAGCGCCGAACGGACGGCACCTCCGCGTTCAACACACGTACGGTCAGCGTGACGTCTCCTCCTTCTTGATCCAGCAAGGGGGAAGGAGAGGTTGATGAAGATCCAGCAGCACGATGGCATGGTGGTGGATGCAGGGCGTCACAGCAGCAGGGCTTCGCCTTATACTACGAGAGGAAGAGGTGCAGCAGGGAGAGAGGGAGGCGCCAAGACTCAGGTTGGCGGCTGCCCCCTCCCTCCCCCTCATATATATAGGCTCCCCTAGGGGGGCGCCGGCCCTAGGAGATTAGATCTCCTAGGGGGGGGCCAGGGCTGGAGTGGCCCCCAAGGCAAGGTGGGGCGCCCCCCCACCCCTAGGGTTTCAACCCTAGGCGCATGGGGTGGGCCTAGGGGGCGCACCAGCCCACAATGGGCTGGTTCCCCTCCCCACATTGGCCCATGGGGCCCTCCGGGATGGGTGGCCCCACCCGGTGGACCCCCGGGACCCTTCCGGTGGTCCCGGTACAATACCGGTGACCCCGAAACTTGTTCCGATGGCCGAAACAGCACTTCCTATATATAATTCTTTACCTGCGGACTATTCCGAAACTCCTCGTGACGTCCAGGATCTCACCTGGGACTCCGAACAACATTCGGGTTACTGCATATACATATCTTCACAACCCTAGCATCACCGAACCTTAAGTGTGTAGACCCTACGGGTTCGGGAGACATGTAGACATGACCGAGATCGCTCTCCGGTCAATAACCAACATCGGGATCTGGATACCCATGTTGGCTCCCACATGCTCCTCGATGATCTCATCGGATGAACCACGATGTCGAGGATTCAAGCAACCCCGTATGCAATTCCCTTTGTCAATCGATATGTTACTTGCCCGAGATTCGATCGTCGGTATCCCAATACCTTGTTCAATCTCGTTACCGGCAAGTCACTTTACTCATACCGTAATGCATTATCCCGTGACCAGACACTTGGTCACTTTGAGCTCATATTGATGATGCATTACCGAGTGGACCCAGTGATACCTCTCCGTCATACGGAGTGACAAATCCCAGTCTTGATCTGTGTCAACCCAACAGACACTTTCGGAGATACCCGTAGTATACCTTTATTGTCACCCAGTTACGTTGTGACGTTTGGTACACCCAAAGCACTCCTACAGTATCCGGGAGTTACACGATCTCATGGTCTAAGGAAAGGATACTTGACATTGGTAAACTCTAGCAAACGAACTATACGATCTTGTGCTATGTTTAGGATTGGGTCTTGTCCATCACATCATTCTCCTAATGATGTGATCTCGTTATCAACGATATCCAATGTCCATAGTCAGGAAACCATTACTATCTGTTGATCAACAAGCTAGTCAACTAGAGGCTTAATAGGGACATGTTGGTGTCTATTATTCACACATGTATTACGATTTCCGGATAATACAATTATAGCATGAATAAAGACAATTATCATGAACAAGGAAATATAATAATAATGCTTTTATTATTGCCTCTAGGGCATATTTCCAATAGTCTCCCACTTGCACTAGAGTCAATAATCTAGTTACATTGTGATGAATCAAACACCCATGGAATTCTGGTGTTGATCATGTTTTGCTCTAGGGAGAGGTTTAGTCAACGGATCTGCTACATTCAGGTCCGTGTGTACTTTACAAATATTTATGTCTCCATCTTGAACATTTTCACGAATGGAGTTGAAGCGACGCTTGATGTGCCTGGTCTTCTTGTGAAACCTGGGCTCCTTGGCAAGTGCAATAGCTCCAGTGTTGTCACAGAAGAGTTTGATTGGCCCCGACGCATTGGGTATGACTCCGAGGTCGGTGATGAACTCCTTTACCCAAATTGCTTCATGCGCTGCCTCCGAAGCTGCCATGTACTCCGCTTCACATGTAGATCCCTCCACGACGCTCTGCTTGCAACTGCACCAGCTTAGTGCCCCACCATTCAAAATATACACGTATCCGGTTTGTGACTTAGAGTCATCCAGATCTGTGCCGAAGCTAGCGTCAACGTAACCCTTTACGACGAGCTCTTCGTCACCTCCATAAACGAGAAACATTTCCTTAGTCCTTTTCAGGTACTTCAGGATATTCTTGACAGCTGTCCAGTGTTCCTTGCCGGGATTACTTTGGTACCTTCCTACCAAACTTACGGCATGGTTTACATCAGGTCTGGTACACAGCATGGCATACATAATAGAACCTATGGCTGAGGCATAGGGGATGACACTCATCTCTTCTATATCTTCTGTCGTGGTCGGACATTAAGCTGAGCTCAATTTCACACCTTGTAACACAGGCAAGAACCCCTTCTTAGACTGATCCATATTGAACTTCTTCAATATCTTATCAAGGTATGTGCTTTGTGAAAGACCTATAAGGCGTCTCGATCTATCTCTATAGATCTTGATGCCTAATATATAAGCAGCTTCTCCAAGGTCCATCATTGAAAAACTCTTATTCAAGTAGGCCTTAATGTTGTCCAAGAGTTCTATATCATTTCCCATCAAAAGTATGTCATCTACATATAATATGAGAAATGCTACTGAGCTCCCGCTCACTTTCTTGTAAACGCAGCCTTCTCCATAAGTCTGTGTAAACCCAAACGCTTTGATCATCTCATCAAAGCGAATGTTCCAACTCCGAGATGCTTGCACCAGCCCATAAATCGAGCGTTGGAGCTTGCACACCTTGTCAGCATTCTTAGGATCGACAAAACCTTCCGGCTGCATCATATACAATTCTTCCTTAAGGAAACCATTAAGGAATGCCGTTTTGACGTCCATCTGCCATATCTCATAATCGTAGAATGCGGCAATTGCTAACATGATTCGGACAGACTTTAGCTTCGCTACCGGTGAGAAAGTCTCATCGTAGTCAACCCCTTGAACTTGTCGATAACCCTTAGCGACAAGTCGAGCTTTATAGATGGTCACATTACCATCAGCGTCTGTCTTCTTCTTAAAGATCCATTTATTTTCTATGGCTCGCCGCTCAACGGGCAAGTCAGTCAAAGTCCATACTTCGTTTTCATACATGGATCCTATCTCGGATTTCATGGCTTCTAGCCATTTGTCAGAATCCGGGCCCGGCATCGCTTCTTCATAGTTCGAAGGTTTACCGTTGTCTAACAACATGATTTCCAAGAGAGGGTTGCCGTACCACTCTGGTGCGGAACGTGTCCTTGTGGACCTACGAATTTCAGTAGGAGCTTGATCAGAAGTATCTTGATCATCATCATTAACTTCCTCTCTAGTCGGTGCAGGCACCTCAGGAACATTTTCTTGAGTTGCGCCATTTTCCGGTTCAAGAGGTAACACTTCATCAAGTTCTACTTTCCTCCCACTTACTTCTTTCGAGAGAAACGCCTTCTCTAGAAAGGATCCATTCTTGGCAACAAAGATCTTGCCTTTGGATCTGAGGTAGAAGGTATACCCAATAGTTTCTTTAGGGTATCCTATGAAGACGCATTTTTCCGACTTGGGTTCGAGCTTTTCAGGTTGAAGTTTCTTGACATAAGCATCGCATCCCCAAACTTTTAGAAACGACAGCTTAGGTTTCTTCCCAAACCATAATTCATACGGTGTCGTCTCAACGGATTTCGACGGAGCCCTATTTAAAGTGAATGCGGCAGTCTCTAAAGCATAGCCCCAAAAAGATAGCGGTAAACCGGTAAGAGACATCATAGATCGCACCATATCTAATAGAGTGCGATTACGATGTTCGGACACACAATTACGCTGAGGTGTTCCAGGCGGCGTGAGTTGTGAAACTATTCCACATTTTCTTAAGTGTGTGCCAAATTCGTCACTCAAGTATTCTCCTCCACGATCTGATCGTAGAAACTTGATTTTTCTGTCACGTTGATTTTCAACCTCACTCTGAAATTCCTTAAACTTTTCAAAGGTCTCAGACTTGTGTTTCATTAAGTAGATATACCCATATCTACTCAAGTCATCAGTAAGGGTGAGAACATAATGATAGCCACCACGAGCCTCAACACTCATTGGACCGCACACATCAGTATGTATAATTTCCAATAAGTTGGTTGCTCGCTCCACTGTTCCTGAGAACGGAGTCTTGGTCATTTTACCCATGAGGCATGGCTCGCACGTGTCAAATGATTCGTAATCAAGAGATTCTAAAAGTCCATCTGCATGGAGCTTCTTCATGCGTTTAACACCTATGTGACCAAGGCGGCAGTGCCACAAGTATGTGGGACTATCATTATCAATCTTACATCTTTTGGTATTCACATTATGAACATGTGTAGCATTACGCTCGAGATTCATTAAGAATAAACCATTCACCATCAGAGCATGACCATAAAACATATCTCTCATATAAATAGAACAACCATTATTCTCGGATTTAAATGAGTAGCCATCTCGAATTAAACGAGATCCCGATACAATGTTCATGCTCAAAGCTGGCACTAAATAACAATTATTGATGTTTAAAACTAATCCCGTAGGTAAATGTAGAGGTAGCGTGCCGACGGAGATCACATCGACCTTGGAACCATTTCCGACGCGCATCGTCACCTCGTCCTTCGCCAGTCTCCGCTTATTCCGCAGCTCCTGCTTTGAGTTACAAATGTGAGCAACTGCACCGGTATCAAATACCCAAGAGCTACTATGAGTACTGGTAAGGTACACATCAATTACATGTATATCACATATACCTTTTGTTTTGCCGGCCTTCTTGTCCGCTAAGTATTTGGGGCAATTCCGCTTCCAGTGACCACTTCCCTTGCAACAAAAGCACTCAGTCTCGGGCTTTGGTCCATTCTTTGGCTTCTTCCCGACAGCTTGCTTGCCAGGCGCGGCAACTTCCTTGCCGTCCTTCTTGAAGTTCTTTTTACCCTTGCCCTTCTTGAACTTAGTGGTTTTATTCACCATCAACACTTGATGTTCCTTCTTGACTTCTACCTCTGCTGATTTCAGCATAGCGAATACTTCAGGAATGGTCTTTTCCATCCCCTGCATATTGAAATTCATCACAAAGCTCTTGTAGCTTGGTGGAAGCGACTGGAGGATTCTGTCAATGACCGCGTCATCCGGGAGATTGACTCCCAGCTGAGTCAAGCGGTTATGTAACCCAGACATAGTGAGTATGTGCTCACTGACAGAACAATTTTCCTCCATCTTACAGCTGAAGAATTTGTTGGAGACTTCATATCTCTCGACCCGGGCATGAGCTTGGAAAACCATTTTCAGCTCTTCGAATATCTCATATGCTCCGTGTCTCTCAAAACGCTTTTGGAGCCCCGGCTCTAAGCTGTAAAGCATGCCGCACTGAACGAGGGAGTAGTCATCGGTACGTGCCTGCCAGGCGTTCATAACGTCTTGTTCTGCAGGGAGAACAGGTGCGTCACCCAGCGGTGCTTGTAGGACATAATCTTTCTTGGAAGCTATGAGGATGATCCTCAGGTTCCGGACCCAGTTCGTATAGTTGCTGCCATCGTCTTTCAGCTTGGTTTTCTCTAGGAACGCGTTGAAGTTGAGGACTACGTTGGCCATTTGATCTACAAGACATATTGTAAATATTTTAGACTAAGTTCATGATAATTAAGTTCATCTAATCAAATTATTCAATGAACTCCCACTTAGATAGACATCCCTCTTCTAGTCATCTAAGTATAACATGATCCGAGTCAACTAGGCCGTGTCCGATCATCACGTGAGACGGACTAATCAACGTCGGTGAACATCTTCATGTTGATCGTATCTTCTATACGACTCATGCTCGACCTTTCGGTCTTCTGTGTTCCGAGGCCATGTCTGTACATGCTAGGCTCGTCAAGTCAACCTAAGTGTTTGCATGTGTAAATCTGTCTTACACCCGTTGTATGTGAACGTTAGAATCTATCACACCCGATCATCACGTGGTGCTTCGAAACAATAAACTGTCGCAACGGTGCACAGTTAGGGGGAACACTTCTTGAAATTATTATGAGGGATCATCTTATTTACTACCGTCGTTCTAAGTAAACAAGATGCAAAAACATGATAAACATCACATGCAATCAAATAATAAACGTGACATGATATGGACAATATCACATAGCTCCTTTGATCTCCATCTTGGGGCTCCATGATCATCTTGTCACCGGCTTGACACCATGATCTCCATCATCATGATCTCCATCATCGTGTCTCCATGAAGTTGCTCGCCAACTATTACTTCTACTACTATGGCTAACGCGTTTAGCAATAAAGTAAAGTAATTTACATAGCGCTTCTCAATGACACGCAGGTCATACAAAAAATAAAGACAACTCCTATGGCTCCTGCCGGTTGTCATACTCATCGACATGCAAGTCGTGATTCCTATTACAATAGCATGAACATCACATACATCACATATATATCGTTCATCATTCATCACAACTTTGGCCATATCATATCACAAAGCACTTGCTGCAAAAACAAGTTAGACGTCCTCTAATTGTTGTTGCAAGTTTTACGTGGCTGAAATAGGGTTCTAGCAAGAACGTTTTCTTACCTACGTGAAAGCCACAACGTGATTTGTCAACTTCTATTTACCCTTCAAAAGGACCCTTTTCATCGAATCCGCTCCAACTAAAGTGGGAGAGACAGACACCCGCCAGCCACCTTATGCAACTAGTGCATGTTAGTCGGTGGAACCGGTCTCACGTAAGCGTACGTGTAAGGTTGGTCCGGGCCGCTTCATCCCACAATACCGCTGAAGCAAGATAAGACTAGTAGCGGCAAGAAAATTGACAACATATACGCCCACAACAAATTGTGTTCTACTCGCGCAAGAAGAACTACGCATAGACCTAGCTCATGATGCCACTGTTGGGGAATGTTGCAGAAAACAAAAAATTTCCTACGGTTTCACCAAGATCCATCTATGAGTTCATCTAGCAACGAGTGATCGGATGCATCTACATACCTTTGTAGATCGCGAGCGGAAGCGTTCAAAGAACGGGGATGAGGTACTCGTACACGACGTGATCCAAATCACCGGAGATCCTAGCGCCGAACGGACGACACCTCCGCGTTCAACACACGTACGGTCAGCGTGACGTCTCCTCCTTCTTGATCCAGCAAGGGGGAAGGAGAGGTTGATGAAGATCCAGCAGCACGACGGTGTGGTGGTGGATGCAGGGCGTCACAGCAGCAGGGCTTCGTCTTATACTACAAGAGGAAGAGGTGTAGCAGGGAGAGAGGGAGGCGCCAAGACTCAGGGTGCGGCTGCCCCCTCCCTCCCCCTCATATATATAGGCTCCCCTAGGGGGGCACCGGCCCTAGGAGATTAGATCTCCTAGGGGGGGGGCAGGGCTGGAATGGCCCCCAAGGCAAGGTGGGGCGCCCCCCACCCCTAGGGTTTCAACCCTAGGCGCATGGGGTGGGCCTAGGGGGGCGCACCAGCCCACTATGGGCTGGTTCCCCTCCCCACTTTGGCCCATGGGGCCCTCCGGGATGGGTGGCCCCACCCGGTGGACCCCCGGGACCCTTTCGGTGGTCCCGGTACAATACCGGTGACCCCGAAACTTGTCCCGATGGCCGAAACAGCACTTCCTATATATAATTCTTTACCTCCGGACTATTGCGAAACTCCTCGTGACGTCCAGGATCTCATCCGGGACTCCGAACAACATTTGGGTTACTGCATATACATATCTTCACAACCCTAGCATCACCGAACCTTAAGTGTGTAGACCCTACGGGTTCGGGAGACATGTCGACATGACCGAGATCGCTCTCCGGTCAATAACCAACAGCGGGATCTGGATACCCATATTGGCTCCCACATGCTCCTCGATGATCTCATCGGATGAACCAAGATGTCGAGGATTCAAGCAACCCCGTATGCAATTCCCTTTGTCAATCGATATGTTACTTGCCCGAGATTCGATCGTCGGTATCCCAATACCTTGTTCAATCTCGTTACCGGCAAGTCACTTTACTCGTACCGTAATGCATGATCCCGTGACCAGACACTTGGTCACTTTGAGCTCATATAGATGATGCATTACCGAGTGGGCCCAGTGATACCTCTCCGTCATACGGAGTGACAAATCCCAGTCTTGATCCGTGTCAACCCAACAGACACTTTCGGAGATACCCGTAGTATACCTTTATTGTCACCCAGTTACGTTGTGACGTTTGGTACACCCAAAGCACTCCTACGGTATCCGGGAGTTACACGATCTCATGGTCTAAGGAAAGGATACTTGACATTGGTAAACTCTAGCAAACGAACTATACGATCTTGTGCTATGTTTAGGATTGGGTCTTGTCCATCACATCATTCTCCTAATGATGTGATCTGTTATCAACGACATCCAATGTCCATAGTCAGGAAACCATGACTATCTGTTGATCAACAAGCTAGTCAACTAGAGGCTTACTAAGGACATGTTGGTGTCTATTATTCACACATGTATTACGATTTCCGGATAACATAATTATAGCATGAATAAAGACAATTATCATGAACAAGGAAATATAATAATAATGCTTTTATTATTGCCTCTAGGGCATATTTCCAACAGCCTCACCGCCGCCGGAAGGCAGGCCCGCCGCGCCGCCAGGCCAGATCGGCCGTGCCACCCACGCCGCGGGGCTCCGCACCGCCCGCACGGCACAGGCAAGAGGGAAGACCCCCGCCACCGCCGTCAGCCCCGGGCTATAGCCGGCGGCGTCCTTCGGCGGCGGCGGAGGGAGGGGAGGACGGATGGGGACCCCCGGCGGCTAGGGTTTTAGATCCCGCCCGAGTCGCCCGAGCGGGGGCGACGCGGGGGAGGGAGGGGAGGGAGCGGAAATATGTGCTGAACACTTTCACAAATACAAGATGACCATTTATCAGATATGTGTTGAACACATTTCCAAATATCTGTTGAACACCTTTTCAAGTACATTATGAACACTTGTTTGAATAGACGGTAAATATATTTTTTTATATACATGATGAACCTTTTTTACATACGAGTGTGACGCAAAAACACTTCACGCCAGAACCTTTTTTCTTCATCCTCAAGCCTTCCTCGTCTTGTGCCCATTCCCGCGTCCATTTATTTCTTTCCTCTCTCTACCTTTACACCTTCTCTCTTCCAAGACAGGTTACTTTGTTGGCTCGTAGAAAAAATTAGTATCACTTCCATTGTAGGGGGAGCTAGTCAACTTTGTCCTTCGTGCGATAGACAATAAGCTATGCATTTCTACTAGACGCTCTCTGAGTAGCTAGCAATTAAATTTAAAACGGCTTAAACCTTCATTTAACAGTTGACACCACTTATATATATGGTGGTCTGCAAACAACCAGCAACGTAACCAACGTATATGTATAGAGTCTGGATGTACTGTTAACATGTCGATCTTCTGTGATCTTGTCGAGCATGACGAGGCCCCATTAGTCGTGGCGGATCAGGTTCTTAGGAGTCGTCTCACGTCTGCTTTGGTAGTTGACTGAGAAGCAGCGGACGGCGCATATATCTGGCGCTAGCCGGAGTTCTAGGATCTTGAACAAAACAGGATCTAGCCAGCTAAGGTGCAGACATACTCATCGGAATGCATCTGGCGCTAACCGGAGCCCTAAAATCTTGAACAAAACGAGATCTAGCTAGCTAGGGCGTATACATACTCACTGGTCAGTAGTTGCGGAGGTGACGAGGGGTGGTCCAACACTTTCCGGGAGGCGACGTCCTCCAAGGCTGCCCTTGCGGCGAGGTCCTGCGCCTGGATGAGCGTGCGGGACACGGACTCTGGCAAGCTGAACTCGGCGCTGCCGACGGCAATGGTGGAATGGAGCCTTGACGCGTGGTCAGGGCCCTCGCTCTTGTTGGTGTAGGCCGGCGTCGCCCACTGCCGCTGCTGGCACAGGTTGTTCAAACTGAGCTTGTACAACGTCGATCGCGTAACGTAGGAGCGGGCTGGATCAGAAACAGGAAACGGGGATTGAAGCTTGGAAGGCAAGGGTTTCCTTGGGGCTTCGATCTGATCTGCGCGCAGCTGCGTTCCGGTCGGCGTCGTGTGCAGACGCGCCAGCCAGCCCTACTGTGTTTCTTTCTTTCTTTGGATTTGGAAGTTTGCTGACAGCTTTATAGAGGGTGCCGTTTGCCATTGAACGCATGTTGGGCGCTGTTAATTCCAATTAATGCCGTAAAACTGGAAGGTTTTTATTTCTGTCGTTTCCTATTTTTTATGCTTTCCTTTTAACACTTTCCAAATACGTACCACAGTCCAGCTCGAGAAATTTTAGAATTTCGAGATTTTCAATGAACATGAATTTTGTTTGGGGCATGGTTCGACACACGCACCCGTTATGAATAGTAAATTTAGAAAATATATATACACTGATTTTTTTCAAAAAAATTGAATTTTTTTCACATACATGATCGACAACTCTACTCGCATATGAAATTTCACAAAGAAATGACACCCACTGCATTCAGTGGCGTCCCTACGCATAATCGGAGGGTTCAGTGGCGTCCCTAAATTACGGAGGTGCCCACACACCTCGTCGAGGTGCTACACATAATCAGAAAGTTCAGTGGCGTCCCTAAATTACGTCGAGGAAGGAGATGTCTCCAACGTGTTGGCAGCACCCCTACTACGAGCTGAAGCGGCAGTATGGCCAATGGCTTTCGGGTCGACGTTGGAGCTTGTGCAGGTTCAGCGGGAGATGATGGTCATTTTTATGCATAACTGTTTTGAGAAATATGTGATGCAAACTTTCTCAGAAATTTGTGATTAACATTTTCTAAGTACATGGTGAATATTTTTTAAATACAAATAACTTTTTTTAAATATGCAGTGAATATGTTTTGATCCAGGCGCCGAGATCCCCGCCGCCACCTTCCCCAGCGCCCGTGCGGGCTTTGCTGGTGGCCGTCTCTGGTGGCGGCGAGGGAGGGAAGGGGGATGAGGGGAGGCGGCGCGATGAAAGATCAGATCGCCCTCGAGGCGCCCGGGAGGCGCCGCATTGGAGGGAAGGCGTCATGGGCTATGTCAGTTTGATCAATGAGCAATCAAGTTTTTTCCCCCAAATGAAAAGAAGATAATAAATGGAAGATACTCCCTCCGTCCCATAATATAAGAGCATTTTTCACAATAGAGTAGTGTCAATAATGCTCTTATATTATGGGATGGAGAGAGTATTTAAAAAAGAGAAAAAAATAATTACGAGTAATAAATGGATAAACACGTGTTTGTCGCCGACCGCCGCGTAGCCACAATTCTATACATCGTATCTGTTACACAAAACTGGTTCGCTCCGAAAGACCGGATTTTATTTCTTGTTCATCCTAGAGCTTTCCTCCGCCCCTTGTGTGTTCGTTTCTTTCCCACAAGTTTTGCTTGGTAGTAAATTCTCTGCTGCTTCATGGCCCTCGCCCGTTCTAATCAATCTGCTCCCTCCCGTGATCGTCGATCTGTAGTCATGGCCAACACCGGTGTCAACAACGTCCCCGGCGCCGGTGAGTGGGGAGCCGACCCCGCCGTGGCCTCCACGGAAGGCAAGGCGCAGTAGCCACAACCCTCGTCCGGGTACAATGCATCGTCAGCGTCGGAGGGGTACCTGGTAGGTGGCGAGGAAGGGAATGGATCGGGTGTGGTGCCGGCGCACCTGATGCGGTGCTGCCAGCTGAAGCGTTGGTGGCGGCGGCAGTGTGGTCCCTCGCTTTTCGGTCCGCGTCGGAGCGGGGACTGGATCCACGAAAGAGTATGGACTATGGTGGACAGCATATCGCTGCGTCCGGGCCGACGGCTCCCCCAATGCACTTCTTTGCCGTCTTCGACCGGCACGGCGACCCCTAGGTAACCTTCCAAGCCACCTCCGGGTCTAGTGGTTGACACCATCCACACTCTTTCCGCTACACCTTTGATTTGCTTGCTATGTGGTGGTGCAGTGTCGGCCCTCTGCAGGGACCTTTTGCACGTCATACTTGCGGAGGAGCTGGCCGGCGCGACAACGACCTACTCGAAGGAGCACCCGAAAAAGGATGATGAGGCGGAGTGTCGTGCGTGGGAGCCGGCGCTGAAGCGGAGCTTCGAGCGGGCGAACGCGCTGGGGATGGGGCAGTCGGCATAGGGATGGCCCATCATGGGGTCCACCCACCGCCGTCGTGGAGCTCCTGATCCACGACAGAATCCCCATCGCCACCTGCGGGGATTCCCGTGCCGTGCTCTGCCGTGCCAGTAACGCCTTGCCACTTTCCGAGAGCCACAAGGTGAGATTAATTGCATAATGCAATATTACCTCTCCTTTGGTCTCGTCTGGCTATACGAATTTGAGCTTGATGCATAGACGCAGCTGGAGCCGCTGGTTGGGATGGTGGCGGAAGAAAAAGTGTGCGCCTCCGTAGACGGGCAGCTGCACGTACCGGGAATGCTTCCCATGTCGTTTGGATACAAGTTGTTTCGAGGCGCACTCATACAACAAGTACTCCCTCTGAAAGAAAAGATAAGGGCATCTTCAGCCGTTCGGCCCCCCAGGACGCCTAAAAATCGCCCCCTGGGGCGCCGGCGCTAAACCGCGCACTGGGGGCGTGATGCCCCCCAGTCGCGGTGCCCACATTTTTTTTTAAATTCAAATACGGCGTAAATACAACTGAAATTTAACGTAAACATCGACGAGTTTGTTCAAACTTAAACATACTTTACAAAAAAAAAACTTTGGCGGGCTACCCCCGCCGTTCCCCTCGCCGCCCGCCTCGCCGCCCGCCCACGCGGTTTACATGCCGAGGAGGCGGTAGAACCGCGTGTAGTCGCCGCCGTCGTCGTTGTCATCGTCGTCGCCCCTGCCCGCGCCTCCGTCGTCCCTGCTGCATCCCTCCCCCGGTTGGCGCGGCGGGTTGGACGGTCCGGGGGCGTCGTCGTCGTCGTCGCTGTCGAGGACCACGACGCCGTGTTCGTCCTCGCGCCCACGCTTGCGGGCGGCGATCTCCTCCAGGGCCCGGCGCTGCCGGACCATCTCGTCACGGAGGTAGTCGTCCCGCGCCCACCGCAGGGCGTCCTCGTCGGAGATGCCGCGCCGGGCTATCTCCTCATACTCCGCGGGGAGGCCGCGCTCGGGCTTGGGCTTGACGAGGACAAAGCGGCCGGTGGGTGGGGAGGCGTTGGCGCCGCTGATGCGGACGCCGGAGCTGCGCGTGCGGGCACTGACCGGCGTGCCCTGGGGCTCCGGCTTGACGGGGCGGAGGCAGGGCGAGCCGCCGGACGACGAGGAGGACCCCCCGGTCTCCATGCGCCTCGGGGTCCAGGAGTTTCCCCGGCGGCGTGAGAAGGACGGGGGATCGGGGTACTCGAGGGGCGGCGTGTTGCCGCCCTCGATGTACTCGAGGACGGCCTCCAACGTGCGCTCGGGCACGCCCCACCACCGGCGCTGGCCATTGGAGTTGAGCCTGCGGAGGGCTCGACGCCGTTGGTGGCCTCGAGCTGGTCGGCGTGACGGCGGCGGAAGTAGGACTCCCAGAGCGGGCTGTCGGGGACGTACCGTGGCCCCTCCCTCGCCGCCCGCGGCAGGGACGCGTGGATGCGTGCGATCTCCGCACGCCGCGCCACCCCGGTGGGTGGTGGTGGCACCGGCACGCCGCCGGCGCTGATCCTCCACGCGCCGGGCACCCGCATGTCCGGCGGGACCGGGTACCCGGCCTCGTAAAGGAGGCGAGCCTCGTCTTCGTGGAGATGGCGGCGGCCGAAGCCGTTCGCCGCCGCGCCGTCACCAGGGAAGCGCTCGGCCATGGGTGGAGACGGCAAGAGAG
>NW_021282420.1:0-1110 GCF_002162155.2 Triticum dicoccoides
ATTGGGGAGGGGAGGGTTTTGCTTGGGGTAGGGGACAAGAAATAGATTAGAATTAGGAAACAAGAGGAAAAGATCTAGAAATAGATACGGAATAAACGAAGTAGGAAAAGAGTCCTACTAGGACTAGGCAAAAGAAGCGGCGGCGGCTCCCTGGCTTGGCGCGCGCGGTGGCCTTGGCCGGCCGGCGGCTAGCAGCTTGGGCCTTTGGCCCAAGGCGCTGCGGGAATTTTTTTTTTTTTTTAAAAAAAACGGTCTCACGCGCAGAAAAATAAATAAAAGAAAATCTAAACGAATTCCAAAATTAATAAAGTAAATTTTCTCCGACTCCTAAAAATGAGCCGAACAAAATGAACTTTACTCCGGGCCTAAAAAGCAAATTTTGAAAACGCACAATTTTCCCTATCCGAATAAAATGCGAATAAACACCGGAAAACAAAGTTTGATCTATTTATTAAATCTTCATTTTTCCTATATTTTGGGAAAGTCATATTATTCCCTCTCTTATATTTTTTTTGATAACGGAAAAATTATTGAAGATAAAATAAATAAATCAAATGACCCTCTTTTCAATTCGAGAAAACTCTCAAATATGAAAATAACGAAATCTCCAACTCTCTCCAAGGGTCCTTGAGTTGCGTGAAATTTCTAGGATCGGCCAAAATGCAAGAAAATAAAATATGCACGATGATCTATTCCAAATTAAAAATAAATTCAAAGGGGCTTTGAATTTAATTCTTTGAAACTCCCAACTCATATTTCATATAATTTGAAGAAGTCATTTTATCTTCTCTCGTGAAAATCATTGAGTCGCATAAAGTTTCAGAATTGGAATATTACCAAATGAAATTCAATTATTTTCCAAACACCCTTTTCATTTTTAAATGGAAGAAGTCATGTTATCTTCGCTCAAGGGTTTTGTGTTTGAAAAGCATTTGAATTCATGGAGATCAGAAAGCAAAAATGAAAGTTTGGGAAAGTCCTTTTATTCCCTCTCATTTAACTTTCAAAAAGGTTTCGAATTCACTCACTTTCAGTCAATCAATCAAGCAATCAATCAAATCTATCTATTTGTTTATAACATTCCAAAATTTAGAATTTTGGGATGTTACA
>NW_021282421.1:0-1350 GCF_002162155.2 Triticum dicoccoides
TAGAACACAAAGTAGTTGTGGGCGTTGATGTTGTTCAATATGCTTACCGTTACTAGTCCAATCTTGTTTCGACGGTATTGTGGGATGAAGCGGCCCGGACCGACCTTACACGTACTCTTACGTGAGACAGGTTCCACCGATTGACATGCACTTGGTGCATAAGGTGGCTAGCGGGTGCCAGTCTCTCCCACTTTAGTCGGAACGGATTCGATGAAAAGGGTCCTTATGAAGGGTAAATAGCAATTGGCATATCACGTTGTGGTCTTGCGTAGGTAAGAAACGTTCTTGCTAGAAACCCATAGCAGCCACGTAAAACATGCAACAACAATTAGAGGACGTCTAACTTGTTTTTGCAGGGTATGCTATGTGATGTGATATGGCCAAAGGATGTGATGAATGATATATGTGATGTATGAGATTGATCATGTTCTTGTAATAGGATTCACGACTTGCATGTCGATGAGTATGACAACCGGCAGGAGCCATAGGAGTTGTCTTTATTTATTGTATGACCTGCGTGTCATTGAAGAACGCCATGTAAACTACTTTACTTTATTGCTAAACGCGTTAGTCATAGAAGTAGAAGTAGTCATTGGCGTGACAACTTCATGAAGACACGATGATGGAGATCATGGTGTCATGCCGGTGACAAGATGATCATGGAGCCCCGAAGATGAAGATCAAAGGAGCTATATGATATTGGCCATATCATGTCACTACTCTATTTGATTGCATGTGATGTTTATCATGTTTATGCATCTTGTTTACTTAGGACGACGGTAGTAAATAAGATGATCCCTTACAACAATCTCAAGAAGTGTTCTCCCCTAACTGTGCACCGTTGCTACAGTTCGTCGTTTCGAAGCACCACGTGATGATCGGGTGTGATAGATTCTTACGTTCACATACAACGGGTGTAAGACAGTTTTACACAGCGAAAACACTTAGGGTTAACTTGACGAGCCTAGCATGTGCAGACATGGCCTCGGAACACGGAGACCGAAAGGTCGAGCATGAGTCGTATAGTAGATACGATCAACATGAAGATGTTCACCGATGATGACTAGTCCGTCTCACGTGATGATCGGACACGGCCTAGTTTGACTTGGATCATGTAATCACTTAGATGACTAGAGGGATGTCTATCTGAGTGGGAGTTCATAAGATGAACTTAATTATCCTGAACTTAGTCAAAAGACCTTTTGCAAATTATGTCGTAAGCTCGCGCTTTAGTTCTACTGTTTAGATATGTTCCTAGAGAAATTATAGTTGAAAGTTGATAGTAGCGATTATGCGATCAGTAGAAAGCTTATGTCCTTAATGCACCGCTTAGTGTGCTGAACCCCAAAC
>NW_021282422.1:0-679 GCF_002162155.2 Triticum dicoccoides
CGCCTCCTCCTTGTCTCGGGTGCCTCCTCTTTTTCACCTCATTTCCACCATAGATTCATTCAAATTAAGTGGTTAAGTTACCTTGTTTTGCTAGGTAAGTAAGGGGGGAAGCTATATTTATGTTGTTCTCCCTACAACAATGTGCACATGCACTTTTTATGCCCTAGCTAGATCTATGTATGTTCGTGGTGTTGCATATGTTTGTGGTGTTGCATATGTGTTTGTGTTTGGAGGTGTACCGGTATTTGAAATGCGATAGTTGCCAATATTTTGCCGGAATGTTGATTCATTTCCGTTTCGGCGAGAATTTTGGCATTAAGCATTCTTTTTGGTCCTATTTTTAGGGAAAGTCATGCCAAATTTTTTCTTGGTTCTAAAATATCGTTTTGCTCTACCCCGCAGGCGACCATGGTCCGCACGATGACCGAAGGCATCGTGAATAGGTTTTTAAGGTCCGCGAAGGCCGAGATGCTTCAAAGGAACGAGATGGAGATAAGATGTCCGTGTCGAAGATGCAAGCTGAATAGCCTTATTGCGGACCCGGATTCCGGGCAGGTGCGGGACCACCTGCTCTTGCGTGGTTTCATGGATGGCTATCGGTGGCAAGGTGATGAAGATGACTACGAAGTCGTCCATGGGGGCCAGGCAAGAAATGAGGAAGGGCAGCAAGACAACCACC
>NW_021282423.1:0-2379 GCF_002162155.2 Triticum dicoccoides
AAGAAGAAGAAAAAAAGAGGAGAAGAAGAAGGAATAGAGGAGCTTCTTCTCCTTTTTTTCTCCTCTTTTTTTTCTTCTTCTTCTTAATTTTTATCGGGAACGAGGGTGTCGAGGATCGCCGAGGGGTCGAGGGTCGGGAACTAGGGTAGAGGGTCGAGGGTCGTTAAGGGGTCAAGGGTCGAGGGTTTCAGTGTCGAGGGTTCGAGGGTTCTATAGGGTTGAGGGTCGAGGGTTCCAGGGTCGTCTAGGGGTCGAGGGTTCCAGGGTCGTCGAGGGTTCGAGGGGTCGAGGATCGCCGAGGGGTCGAGAGAGGTTTCCTAGTGTCAAAGTATTGAAGAAATCTATGGCTTCATCATTAGTGGGAAGTAACCAGGGCATGACGAAGTCCTCCAAAATTATTTTGGAATGGTGTCCCGGATAGGATAATTTGCCTTTTTGTATGAATTTCAGCAAAGGCCTTCCAAATAACGATATTTGGAAGGTTCTTGCTGAACTTTGTATCAAAAAGCGAATTATCCTATCTAGGACTCCGTTTCAAAATAACTTTGGACAGCTTCGTACCATCATGCACATGTTACTTTCGCCTAATGATCAAGACATGGTTTTGTTGAATCCTTTGACACTACGCAACCTCCCAACCCCTCGGCGATCCTCTCGAACATGAGAGGAAGAAGAGGATCTCCGAGGGGTCCAGGGTTCCAGGGTCGTCGAGGGTTCCAGGGTCGTCGAGGGTTCGAGGGGTCGAGGATCGCCGAGGGGTCGAGAGAGGTTTTCTAGTGTCAAAGTATTGAAGAAATCCATGGCTTCATCATTAGCCGGAAGTAACCAGGGCATGACGAAGTCCTCCAAAATTATTTTGGAATGGTGTCCCGGATAGGATAATTTGCCTTCTTGTATGAATTTCAGCAAAGGCCTTCCAAATAACGATATTTGGAAGGTTCTTGCTGAACTTTGTATCAAAAAGCGAATTATCCTATCTAGGACTCCGTTCCAAAATAACTTTGGAGAGCTTCGTACCATCATGCACATGTTACTTTCGCCTAATGATGAAGACATGGTTTTGTTGAATCCTTTGACACTACGCAACCTACCGACCCCTCGGCGATCCTCTCGAACATGAGATGAAGAAGAGGATCGCCGAGGGGTCGAGGGTTCCAGGGTCATCGAGGGTTCGAGGGGTCGAGGATCGCCGAGGGGTCGAGAGAGGTTTCCTAGTGTCAAAGTATTGAAGAAATCCATGGCTTCATCATTAGCCAGAAGTAACCAGGGCATGACGAAGTCCTCCAAAATTATTTTGGAATGGTGTCCCAGATAGGATAATTTGCCTTCTTGTATGAATTTCAGCAAAGGCCTTCCAAATAACGATATTTGGAAGGTTCTTGCTGAACTTTGTACCAAAAAGCGAATTATCCTATCTAGGACTCCGTTCCAAAATAACTTTGGAGAGCTTCGTACCATCATGCACATGTTACTTTCGCCTAATGATGAAGACATGGTTTTGTTGAATCCTTTGACACTAGGCAACCTCCCGACCCCTCGGCGATGCTCTCGAACATGAGAGGAAGAAGAGGATAAAAAAAGAAGAGGAAGAAGAAAAAAAAGAGAAGAAAGAATAGAGGAGTTCTTCTCCTCTATTCTTTCTTCTCCTTTTTTTTCTTCTTCCTGTTTTTTTATCGGGAACGAGGGTCGTCGAGGGACATAGATGTAGTGTCGTCGTTGTCGATATATACCCCCTCCCGATAGCTTACTATGATTAGGTAGCTAGTTCTACGTTTGGCACTAATATATCCATCTGTCATGTTTGAATAATAATTGCCATGTTGTAAATATTTGTAGAAACTATGGACACCGCCGTAGACGAAGCAAAAGATGCGTTGTTGAGGGACATAATCGCAGAAGGAAGTGATGCCGTCTCGTTGTTTCTCAACGAAACCGATGGTCTGGAAGGAGAGGGTGAACAAGCTGGCTACGGTGACCTAATGCCGGTGCAAGAAGAAGAACATGAGGACGGCTCCGGTGACCCAATGCCGGTGCAAGAAGGAGACCGTGATGACGGCTCCGGTGACCGAACCGAGTCCGGCCAGGTATATATATTAGTTAAGCCTGTGCTGACTAGCTGATTGATGCATTCATTGTTTTGGTATGTACACATATTAATTAAGTCTTTGTTCTTTTTTCTAGCCCTCCGGATCGAGCACAACTTCGGTAAAGAGACGAGGCCCGAAGAAAAAGTTGAGCTCGGATGAAAAGTTTGAGATCATAGCAATCGCGCCCGACGGCCAATCGATTGAACCCCTCCGGACAAAGAGTGCATTTGTTGCTCAGTGCGGGGTTCTGGTTAGGGACAAGATCCCGAAAAGCATCTAGCAATGGTTTAAG
>NW_021282423.1:2945-4364 GCF_002162155.2 Triticum dicoccoides
GGCTACAGAAGACCCTGAGGTGTCTTATGTCAAGGATATGCAGAAAAATGATCTTTGGACTGAGCTGAAGTCAAATTTCACCCTACCGCCAGAGGATAATCCAGAGAACCCAGTTAAAGAGAAATTAATCAAGTACTTTGCTCTTAAGAGGATGGCAGAACTATTCAGGAGGTTCAAGAAAGATCTTAATAAGTTTGTCGAAAATAATGAGACACCAGAATTCAAGGGCAGATATGAGAAGATCAGAGATCACTGGCCCGCATTTGTGGCCCACAAGACATCAGAAAAGAGTAAGAAGATGTCGGCGACAAACAAGCAAAATGTTGCGAAGAAGATGCTTCACCATCGCACGGGGTCAGGTGGCTACCTCGTAGCCCGGCCTAAGTGGGCCAAGACTGAGAATGATCTGGTTGATAAAGGGATCGAACCAGAGACAATTAGCTGGCCAGACCGTTGCCGGACTTGGTTCTTCGGGGCTGGTGGAATCTTGGACCCTGTAACAGGGAAGTGCATTTGGACGAACGATCAAATGGACGTACCAGTCAGAAAGCTTAAGCAGTATATCGAAGCAGCGCAGCAAGGGAAGTTCTTTCCAGACAGAGAGAACGACGAGCTCATAATGGCCCTCGGGAATCCTGAGCACCCTGGACGGACACGAGGCACGCTAGGCTCCATTCCGTGGAAGGTTGGGTTTCCGGACGCAGGCGGTTACAAATCCCATGAGAGGAGGAAAAAAGTGCAGCAGACCCAAATGCAGGCGCTGCAAGCAAGGGTAGACGCGATAGAGGAACGAAAAGCAAATCGCAGCAAACGTACTGCCGAAGCCTCCCCTGAAGCTACCCCGCCATCTCAGCGCAGAAGCAGCGTGGCTTCCACCGAGCTGCTTCAGCCGGAGCATGCCTTGATGGCTCCTGCCAGCTATCCTGTGGATGCTATCACGAAGTCTCAAAATTGCCACCTTATGACGCAATGGATGAATTTGAAGGTCAAGGTGGCTGTTGGCTCTGTTTATCCTACTGAACCCGGCGCAACTTTTCACTGTCGGCCGATTCCAGAAGGATATGCTAGGGTGATGGTGGATGAAATAACGGAGGGATTTGAGGACCTCCAGCTTGACCACCCTACCGGTGAAGGGGAGACTCGGCTGGGGTCTGCTCTGAAGACTCCATGCCTATGGCGGAAGGAGCTCATCAACCATCCGAACTGGACGCCTCCGCCTCCTCCTCCTCCTCCAGCGAGTCAGGGCACTCCGCCTCCTCCACCGCCTCCTCCTCCGGCGAGTGACGATCAGGGCCCTCGGCCGGCTCCTTCACCGGCGCGTGGCGGCACTTCGCCTCCTTCTCCGCCTGCGCCGACGCGCCCGAGCAGCCAGCCTCCTCCTTCTCCGCCTCGTCAGCAAGGGCGGAAGAGACCTGCCGC
>NW_021282423.1:5039-6485 GCF_002162155.2 Triticum dicoccoides
TGCCCTGGCAAAACCACCCAAGTCTCCGCCAAAAGGCAACTATGAGCGCATTATTGCAAAGACATGGGCCGAAGCGGAGCGGTCAGGAAGTACAGTCAGTGATCAAAGGCTGAAAGAACGACGAGCAGCTAGGAAACAAATTGCCCAGCTCGGCGAACAAGCGAAGAAATCGTGCCCCCCCCTCAAGGTGCCTAGCGACATCGTCGATCCGAGGATGGTGCCCGGTTATGGCAATGTTGACGATTACCTGCCCGATGATGTACATTATGATACCATGGAGGTGCAGATACACAGATACGAGTACGGGAAGCCTCTCGTCAAAGATGAAAAATCTTTAACAACGATGATGCGAAGATTACATGATTGGTACTTGAAAATCTGCAGAGAGTCTGGGGGAGGAGTACTTTGTATGCGAGAGTTAAACTGGAGGATGACCTCGTTGGAATTGAACTGTTGCCTATTCCATTTGAGGAGTTCTATCAGTTTTTCAATCAATTGGCCCTCGATAAAACAACGATCACCTGCTACTGTCTGTAAGTACTACTACTTCTATCATTAAGTCTCTCTATATAGCTCATCTCTTTCATTGCATGTATTTATAATTATCCTCACTATATTATGCAGAATGAAGATCACCGAATTGAAGAAAAGACAAATCGGTGATATTGGGTTCATTAACACATATCTCATAGATGCAACTGAGGTTCAACATCGTCCCGGAGATACCGAGGCCAACTTGCTACCATCATTCAAAAAAAATGAAAACAAAGATATAATACTATTTCCTTACAACTTCAAGTGAGTGTTACTGTCTTGTGCATATTCGGTTTCCCTTATATATTAGTCCAGGTTATAGTAATGTAATTGATGAGTTATGCATGCGTGTGAAGTTTCCACTATATTCTCCTAGAGATTAGGCTTGAGCAGGGAGTAGTAACCGTCTTGGACTCTAAACGAAAAGATCCCCAGGAGTATGCGGGCATGACTGAAATCCTCAAGAAGTAAGTTAAATCGATCATTATCCACCATATCAGCAACTTTGTTCATTTCCTCATATCAAGTTATTGTTTTCTTTGTCCGGCAGGGTTTGGAGAAAATTCACCAAAACAGTTCCGGGACTGCCGAAGGAGCTGGAATTTAGACACCCGAAAGTAAGTACTATAGTAGCATGTTCCGCGCATCTCCTAGTGATTCAAGCGCTAGTTTCATCAATACCATTTAGCATTCTTGCTTATCAGTTTGATTGACCTCTATTTCTTGTAAAGTGGTTGTGGCAGGAAAAAGGGAATGATTTCTGTGGATACTACGTCTGCGAGTCCATCCGCCACACGACCTGTGAGCGGGGCGGGTACTCTGACGAACAATATGAAGTACGTAAATAACAACATTCACAATTTTATTTTATTACCATCATTTGTATTGAGTTTCATTCATTCATATATATAT
>NW_021282423.1:10169-17887 GCF_002162155.2 Triticum dicoccoides
GACCAATGGCCATATCTTGCTAACCAATGTTTCATTACCTTGCTATGAAGCAAATACAATGCATTATGATAGACAAAGAAGCCTATAAATTCATAATAGCTTCTATAAGTCCTAATTTCCTATTTAATCAATTTCCTTGCTAATTGAATCAAGCATATCAGGTGCCATTGCTTCCGAAGCAAAGAAAAAAATAAAACATAACTTCAATACATATGAAATGAATACAAAATTGCGGAGATTATTAGAGGCGCAAGCCGAGTACAAAACTTTGATTAACTCTTGGTTGCCGTGTAGTATGTAAACAATGTGAACTGCGTACTCTACTAATGTGATTGAAAAAACAGTATAACAAATCGCTAGAAAAAAATATTTCATTGCTTTCAGGGTTAATGGCATGCTAAAGCCTAATTACCTTTCCAGGAATCCTTCGCATCGAGTATATCGCAGACCATTGTTTTCAACCAAAGACTGCAAAAAAGAAATAATGTAGAACTTGAATATAACAAATTAAAGGAATACAAAAAGATTAATCGCTATGTACACAAAATTCTGAAGATTAGTACTTGTTTACCCTCTAGGGTATTAGAGTTAATCCCGTGTCCGCCGTGTATGCATGTGTATCCTAATGGATGCGCATGCCAGGTTTGTATTAAGTCAAGCCAAGTAATATATATACATGTATGTAAATAACACCCCATATGTAATGGATAGTGGGATTAATAGAAAGAAATCAAATAGGACTCACATGGTCCTGTGGCCATCAATTCGCTGTGTGCTCCTGTGTCGTGTGCGTGCGTGTTTCTAGTCGAAATTTTCCTGTTCCTCTGTATGTACTATCGTACACGCATCAAGGCCGCGGCTCTACGTATGTGAGCTAGCTTCGTACGTGTGACTTCGACGGAATCTATCCACCTGCCTATCTAACTTTGCACGTACATGCGCTACTCTACTGTCAATTGATTTATTGTTCTAAAACTAATTTAGGGAAGCAGCTATCAAATTAAGGATTTAATTCAAAAAAAGAGAGTAATTCTTCGTGCAATAAGTAAGCAACATGTTTCATCTAACCAGCGTAACAAATAATTGCTCAAAAATATTGGGTGGGAGGACGATTCGCTAACCTGCCCAATGACAGCAACCGACCAGAGACAAACTTCATGCAGAGTGGGAGAATCTTGAGCAGCGATGATGGGCATTGTTCATGTGCTCCGACCTGATCTCAATAAAGCATCCAAAATTTATACGTGAGAAGATTCAGGATCCAATTCGTGGAGACGGAAAAAATTGATTCCGCTCTAAACCTGGAAGAAAACAAATCTAGAATAAATAGTGTGAAAAAAATATGGATCTAATACATTAGGAAAAACTCCTTGAAGACATGGAATCCATCCTACGATTTTGTTCTCCTGTGAGGGCGAGGGAGATAATGGAGAGGAAGAGATTGTGGATGGATTTGTCTTCCATCTAGGGAGAGAGAGATAATGAAGAAGAATAGATCGTGGAGAGAGAGAGAGAGAGAGAGATGGAGAGGCGAGGCGGTGGTGGAGGGGGATCGAGAGAGAAGAGGCGAGAGTCGGCGGAGGGAGAGCATCGCTCGATGACGCAATGAGTTTTTTTACATAGCTGAATCCTTTTTTTTCTTTTACAAAAGTGCGTGGACAGTTTTTTTTAACATGCGGGCAGGTTTTGCATCTAGATTGAATCTCATCCCATGATTGTTGTGGACTCTTTATTTCGTTCAGATAGATGTGAGAGATTAAGAGCGTTGGGTTTTGGAAGAGATGAGAGATATATGTGAGTTTTTTTAGTTCAATGAATCAATCTACATCGTAATAATTCGGGCCCACCAGATTAACGGCTCGTAAAATCTAATTAACGTGAGAATTTTTAGGAAGTGCCTAATTAGTATAGGTATATAGATAGATATAGATATAGATAGATAGATAGATAGATAGATATAGATAGATAGATACGATAGATTCTTTTGATTTTTTTTTGAAAGGTGCTCTAGATTGCTTTTTTACAACAAACGTTATGTTGGTTTTTTCTTTGATTGCAAGGTTTATATGGGTGGATCTACACCGTTATAATTCGGGCCCAGTAGATGAACGGCCAGTAATTTCTAATTAGTGTGGTAATTTCTGGGGAGTCCAAAATTAGTATAGGTAGGTATAGATGCCGTGCTTTGCTACGGGCCGGCTATAATGCATGTATAAACAAATCAAATAAATGACTAAAGTCATCTTCAAGATTGAAGTTTATTTCTCCCTCATACATCCGGGCACTAGTAGAAAAGAGGGCTTTGGTCCAGGCCGGGTCAGCCCATTAGTCCCGGTTCAGTTCAGAACCGGGACCAATGTGGGCATTGGTCCCGATTCGTGAGCCCAGGGGGCCGGCCGGGCCACGTGGGCCATTGGTCCCGGTTCATCTGGACCTTTTGGTCCCGGTTGGTGGGATGAACTGGGACCAATGGGCTGAGCTCCTGGCCTACCACCATTGGTCCCGGTTGGTGGCTTGAATCGGGACCAAAGGCTCCCCTTTGGTCCCGGTTCATGTCACCAACCGGGACCAATGAGGTGCCTATATATATATCCCTCGCTCGCGAGCAGAGCACCCCAGTGCTCTGTTTTTCTCTGGCCGAGGGGGAGAGGGCTTGGTGGTGCTCTAGCTCACCTCCTATGCACACAAGGTGTTCGATGGAATGTCCGAGCCACACTACTTAAGCTTTTGTAACGCCCCGAGACCGATGTGCCAGGTGTCGTTCAGTTATTCGTTGTTGTTGTCTTGTCATTGGCTTGCGTGTTGCATTTCATCATGTCATCATGTGCATTGCATCATCATGTTTTCAAAACTTGCATCCGTCCCGGTCTCCTCGTTCCGTCCGTTGTCCGTTCTGAGCCCAGACACACTTGCACGCGCCCGCGGCATGTCCGAAATATTATTTTATAAGTGGCCGGAAAATGTTCTCGGATTGGGTTGAAATTTGGTGTGTGGTCTTATTATAGTGTAGACAGACCGCCTGTCCAGTTTCATCGCAATCGGAGTTTGTTTGACGCCCCAACGGATAAATATAGCGGCAATAGTAGCCGGTCAAAACGTCGGACGTTTTCGGTCTCCGGAAATAGTCGCCGGGCCTCCCTCTCTTCTCTTCTCTCAGCTCGAGACCGTCTACACAGTCACTACTCACCACCATGCCCTACCTAACCTCTCTCGTCAGCCCGCGACCCTCCTCGCGCGCGCCCGAAAGTTGTCCCGGACCCGAACCGAGCTGTCGCCACCGTTGTATCCGAATCATCCCCAAACGTCTACAAAACGTCACCGTTTTCTTATTTGGGCTCCCTAGCCCATTCTTCCCGAACCGTCTGATTTCGATTGGGACGAAATAGCCCCTAACAAAAATCCAGCGCTCTATATATAGACCAATCCCCTAGGCAGCAACCCTAAATTCTAGCCCTCTTGTCCCATCGCGCCGCCACCTACCTTTCTTCCTCGGGTTCTTCCCTGATCCAGATCCACCTCGTTTCCTGCAGCCTCCTCCCTCCTCGTATCAGCCGCCGCCACCCATCAAATCCGTGCATCCACAGCGCCACCCACCTCCCTCGTTTTCTTCACTGGACCAATCCCGCAGCCTCCTCCCGATTCACCAATCAGCCACCACCATAATCTCAAATCCATTGATCCACCACAGCCGTGCCCCTTCCTCTGCTCGCTCGTTCCCGAGCACCTCGCCCCAACTTTCCCCGCCGCTGCCGTACTCCGGCCATGAAGCCTCGGCCTCCTCTGCTACCCGCGACGCCCAAGGGGCCGTCCTCGACTCTCCCCGTGCGAGCACAGCGCCCGTTTGCGCTTGGGCCAAGGACCCCGACGGCCACCCCGTCAGCCCCGTCACCGGCGTCCAAACCACCAGAGCGCGGCCACCCTTCCGCCGCCGTCGAGCGCCACCACAGCAGCAGCTCCAGGCCGGCACCCTCACCCCGCGCCCTTGTCTCTTCTCCCTTCCTTCGCTTTCTCTCTCTCCCTCTCATCTCCCTGCTTCCTCTCTTTCGCAGGGAACACAGGAGCCCCGCCAGGAATCTCCAGGTCCGTGGCCGCCGGTTTGCCTCCGCCCCATGCCCGCAGAACCTCACCGCCGGTCAGATCGGTCCCTCCTTCGCGCCCGGTTCCGCGTCCTCCGTCCTTCGCCACCGCGCCGGAGATCCCCGATGCCGCTGCTCTGCTTCTGCTCCCTGTCGAGCAGAGGACAGCGCCCTGCTTCCGCTGCATCGAGCGCGTTGACCGCATCCCCTCCCTCGGTCGATCTAGCCGGCCCAAGCTAGATCCGGCCTCGCCTCGTTCCTCATCGCGCGGCCCAACTCCCTCTAGGCCCAGCGCGCCCTCCTGCCTCGCCTCCCCTCCGAACCGGCCCAAGGCCCAGGGTGAGCAGCCCCCTCCAGATCCCTCTCCTGTGCACTGCTGGCCCAGCATATTTCGGCCCGATTTGTTTTTTTTACAGATCTGTGATTTTAGCCTTTATCCAGTGAATTAACTGTTTTACAGAAAAGTCCTTCAACTTCATGCATTTAATAACTCACAAACTATGCATCATATGTAAATAATTTAAACATGAAAAATGCTTAGTTTTTCATCTAGATTAATAATATGCCATTTTCATCCCATGCTAAAATGCTTAAAATGCTATTTGTTTAATTTTGCTCAAATGCCATGTTAAAATGCTTTATTTCATAACTAAATAACCGTAGCTCCGATTTAAATAAACTTTATATGTAAATGGGGTAGAATTTTGCCTAGCTTAACATGGTGTACTTACTTTGCATGTTTAACAACTCTAAAATTGTGTTTAGGGCAGAACAGTACCTAATCCATAAATATGATATGGGGATTCTCCGGAATTGTTGTTTGTTGCTTCCGGCCTCATTTAACCTTGACTAGATAGGTAGTTTTCATTTGCTTCACCCTCTTGCCATGCTTAACAACATTTAATATTGTTGGGTACATAAACGGGATCTAACTAAATAACTTATCGTGGTGTTTCGTCAATATGCAGTTGCATATTGAGCTCCATTTAATTGTAGGATTGTTTGTGCACTTTGCCATGCCATGCCTCAGTAAACCGGACATGCATCATACTTGATTGTGCATCATGCCATGTTGATGTGCTGGTTGTTTACTATGTTGTTTGTTCCTTTCCGGGTTGCTTCTCATGTTAGCTTCGGTTTCGTTCTGGAGTTGTGAGGATTCGTTCGTCTACGACCGTTTGTCTTCTTCTTGGACTCGTTCTTCTTCCTTGCGGGATTTCAGGCAAGATGATCATACCCTCGAAATCACTACTATCTTTGCTATGCTAGTTTGCTCGCTCTTGCTATGCCAATGCTACGATGCCTACCATTTGCTTGTCAGCCTCCCAAATTGCCATGTCAAACCTCTAACCCACCATGTCCTAGCAAACCGTTGATTGGCTATGTTACCGCTTTGCTCAGCCCCTCTTATAGCATTGTTAGTTGCAGGTGAAGTTTGAAGTTTGTTCCTTGTTGGAACATGGAGATGTTGTTCCTTGTTGGAACATGATTACTTGTTGGGTTATCACAATATATCTTATTTAATTAATGCATCTATATACTTGGTAAAGGGTGGAAGGCTCGGCCTTATGCCTGGTGTTTTGTTCCACTCTTGCCGCCCTAGTTTCCGTCATATCGGTGTTATGTTCCCGGATTTTGCGTCCCTTACGCGGTTGGGCTATAATGGGAACCCCTTGACAGTTCGCCTTAAGTAAAGCTTCTCCAGCAATGCCCAACATTGGTTTTACCATTTGCCACCTAGCTTTTTTCCCTTGGGAGTCGCGCATCCCGAGGGTCATCTTTTTCTTAACCCCCCCGGGCCAGTGCTTGTCTAAGTGTTGGTCCGAACTAGAGTCCTGTGCAGCGCCCCCTCGGGGCAACTCGAGGTTTGGTTTTAGTTGTACGGAGCGCTCATCTGAGTGTGCCCTGAGAAAGAGATATGTGCAGCTCCTATCGGGATTTGTCGGCACATTCGGCCGGTGTTGCTGGTTTAGTTTTACCCTGTCGAAATGTCTTGTTGTACCGGGATACCGAGTCTGATCGGAGTGTCTCGGGTGGAGGTCTATTCCTTCGTTGACCGTGAGAGCTTGTCATGGGCTAAGTTGGGACCCCCCTGCAGGGTATTATCTTTCGAAAGCCGTGCCCGCGGTTATGGGCAGATGGGAATTTGTTAACGTCCGGTTGTAGAAAACCCGAAGTTGACCTTAATTAAAATACATCAACCGCGTGTGTAACCGTGATGGTCTCTTTCCGGCGGAGTCCGGGAAGTGAACACGGTGTTGGAGTTATGCTTGACGTAGGTAGTCCAGGATCACTTCTTGATCATACCTTTATCGACCGTGCTTTGCCTTCTCTTCTCGCTCTCATTTGCATATGTTAGCCACCATATATGCTAGTCGCTTGCTGCAGCTCCACCTCATACCTTTACCTTACCCATAAGCTTACATAGTCTTGATCTCGCGGGTGCGAGATTGCTGAGTCCCCGTGGCTCACAGATACTTTCAAAACCAGTTTGCAGGTGCCTATATTACCGAGCAGGAGACGCAACCAAGCTCAAGGAGGAGCTCGATGAAGATCTTGCCCTTTGTGTTGTTTCGTTTTAGTTGATCAGTAGTGGAGCCCAGTTGGGGTCGATCGAGGACCTTTGTCGCATTGGGGTTCTTCTTTTATTTTGGTTTCGTAGTCGGGCCTTGTTTGTATCTGATTGATGTAATGCTTTATTCATGTATTTGTGTGAAGTGGCGATTGTAAGCCAACTATGTATCTCTTTCCCTTATGTATTACATGGGTTGTGTGAAGATTACCTCACTTGCGACATTGCTTTCAATGCGGTTATGCCTCTAAGTCGTGCTTCGACACGTGGGAGATATAGCCGCATCGAGGGCGTTACAAGTTGGTAATCAGAGCCTTCCCCGACCTTAGGAGCCCCCACTGATTGGTCGTTTTTAGCGGCCGAGTTGTGTCTAGAAAAATGTTTTGAGTCCTTTAGGAATTATATATCGGAGAGTTTAGGAATTCTTTTTACTCCCCAGTCCCTTCGTCGCTCTGGTGAGGCATCATGACGTAGAGTTTTGACTCTTCTCTTCTCAAATTTCACTAAATTTTTTTTAGGATCACGCGGGTATCTTGGAATCGTTCCGATGGTTTTATGATGAGAGCATTGTCTTGGTGCCTCCTGTCAGGGGTTTAGTGGAAGTGTCCCGGGGAGTTGAGCTCTGAGGTGTTGTCGTCATAATTTTATCGTTGCAGTTCTGGAATACCTGAGTTTAGTACGCCGACATCGAAAATCTCTTTTATGCAGTTCGTTGGTGAGATAACCCCGATAACCCAGTACTGAGGTGAGTACGGGAGTATTGCCATAACTTGTATAACGGATGCTTTTCGAAGGTTGAGGTAGATGATTTCCGAAGGTTTCTTGGTTATGTGTTGAAGGATGGATACAGCTGGATGTAGGATTTGTTAGTTTGGGTGAGATATTATGCTTCCCCTGTATCCCCAACACCTGATTGCATAACCGGAAAATTTCGGAGGTTTCATAGGTGGGTATTCAAGTAGCTCTTAGGATATCTTTCCGACAGATGTATGATTTGAAATTGGGGTTCGACGTCTAGTGGTCCGCCTATTCACGGTTGGTTTTACAGTGGTCTCGTTGTGTCTTAAAGA
>NW_021282424.1:0-1677 GCF_002162155.2 Triticum dicoccoides
GACAGGATTAGGTGCGGTTATAATGTCCTTGAGGAAGAACTAAAATGACTCACGTTCAGAGCCAAAAAGAAAGACTACAATCAGTTTGAGGTATGGACCAACTCTTTCAGATAATTGTGTTCTTGAAGATTTGGCTTAGTTCAACCAGAATCTTCCCAGACGCTGCCATGGTGTATTTCTTACTGTTATTGTACCATTCTTTTTTTTTTGCTAACTTTTATGTATAGTATTTATTTTCTATTCGTACTTTTGTAAAACCCTTGCATGTATCATTATTTAAAATTTGATAAAACATACGCAATTGAGCCCTGCTGTTTCCCACAGAAAACAAAATACACTTCCATTTTTGTAAGCCGGTCCATCTTAAACAGTTTTTAGGAAAATATGCAATTAATTCAGTGATTTTGTAGTCTAGTGTTCAAGTCGGATCAAACAGTAGCTAAGATAAGGTATATTGGTGTATAATGTAATTTGTTTGCTCCGAAAATTCGTGCTAACTGTACACAACAACATCTGTGTATATACAGTAGCACAATACAATTCTCAAAAACAAAAAAGAGAACACATATCTTTTATGCCACACTCTCAATAAATGAACTAATGTATGCCTCACTCCCTGTTCCTTGGACTAATTCAAGTTTGGCCACCTACTATTCCATGGAGTAGCAGCATTCTTTGAACGCCCGGAGGTTCTCTTCGAATAGGGGTACGAAGGCATCGACGCTGCCGTCGCCGAAGTTGGACGGCGCGAGGAAAAGCATCCCCTCCGTGGGGAAGTAGGCCGGCATGAAGTAGCTCGGGCTCCCCGTACCGAAGTCCAGCTCGTAGAACGGGAACGTCAGCCAGCTGTCCACCTCCACGTCCGGGCAGTGCGCGTCCTTGCACACGGCGCTCCGCGCGAGCCCTTCCTTCTCGGCGGCGCCGGAGCTCGCGAAGTCGACAAAAGATTGGAAGTAGGCACCGTCCACCCTCGCCACCTCGTCGTGGATCACCTGGGCGGCGTGCTTCAGCGGCCGGTTCAGGAGGTCGCCCACCGTGGAGCGCGGGAACGCCCAAAGTACCATGTTGCCGAAGTACTCCGCCGGCTGGCCCAGCCGGTGCCGTCCGTCCGTCCGTCTCGTTACCGGCAAGTCTCTTTCGCACAACATACTTTGTTCCCTTTGTCATCGGTATGTTACTTGCCCGAGATTTGATCGTCGATATCCAATACCTAGTTCAATCTCGTTACCGGCAAGTCTCTTTACTCGTTCTGTAATGCATCATTCCGTAACCAACTCATTTGGTCACATTGCTTGCAAGGCTTATAAAGATGTGCATTACCGAGAGGGCCCAGAGATACCTCTCCGACAATCAGAGTGACAAAACCTAATCTCGAAATACGCCAACTCAACATGTACCTTCGGAGACACCTGTAGTACTCCTTTATAATCACCCAGTTACGTTGTGACGTTTGGTAGTACCCAAAGTGTTCCTCCGGTAAACGGGAGTTGCATAATTCTCATAGTTACAGGAACATGTATAAGTCATGAAGAAAGCAATAGCAACATACTAAACGATCAAGTGCTAGGCTAACGGAATGGGTCATGTCAATCACATCATTCTCCTAATGATGTGATCCCATTAATCAAATGACAACTCTTTTGTCCATGGCTAGGAAACATAACCATCTTTGATAAA
>NW_021282425.1:0-1217 GCF_002162155.2 Triticum dicoccoides
CATCACCAAACAATGTGCAACAATATGATGCATGCATGAAACATGGCAATATGAGTGTGTTGGGCTAATGCAACTAAAACCAGAGGGGTTTGAGCAAATTTGAATCAAAGATTCAAATTTTCAAACTCAAACATGGCCCTTTAAGGTGCTTTTCCTTGTTCTGTTTAAAACATCAATTTAACTTGTTTGATCATGCATGAGAATAGTACAGATGGATAGATTGGATTTTTCTGATCATTTTTCATATATAATTTGTCCAATTTGGAGTTACAGAATAAAAGTTATGAATTTTTGAAGTTTAAATAATATTCTGGAATTTCCTGATTTAAATTAAATCCAGAAAATCAATTACTGCGTCAGCCTGACGTCAGTGTGACGTCAGCAGGTCAACGGAACAGGTCTGGGTCAAACCTGACAGTGGGTCCCGCATGTCAGGGTGATTATTTTAATTAAAACTTAATTAAAACTAATCCTGTTTAATTAACAGGGCTGGGCCCCACCTGTGATTGACTCAGGGGAGTCAACCAGGGGCCACCCGTGGTCAAACCCGGGTCGGCTGCACCGGCGTTTAGCCGCCGGCGAGCCCGACGCGGCGGCGGGAGTGGTTTTGGCCATTTCGGCCACCAAATGGGCCGCGGAGACCACCGGAGGGGAGCTGAGGACAAACCGCAGCTCTTGGCGGAGTCCGTTGAGGTCGGGGTGGCCGGAGTTGGCGCCGGCGACGACTTTGGCGGCCACCGGGGCTCGGTCGGAGGTGAACTTGGCGCTAGAGGGGTCGGTGAGGCTCGGGGAGTGGCTAGCTAGATGCTACGTGACACGGTGAGCATGACGGACACCAGTTTGTGGCCGGAGGATGACCGGGAGCACGTCGGCGACGAGCTCCACGGCGGTGGGTGCGGTTGAGCTCCGGGAGGTTGCTACACGGCTTGGGAGCAAGAACGGAAGGGAGGGGAAGATGGCTAAGCTCACAGTGAGTGCGACGGAGTCCTTGGTGCGGCCGGAGATGGACCGGAGCGACGACGGTGTTGAAGGGGATCTCCGGCGACGGTGAGCTCGGGCGAGGTCGGTGCGGTGGACTCGGGCGTTGCGAGCGCTCGGGGCTCGGCTGCTCGATGAAGTGGACAGCGGCGGAGCTCCTGGACACGGTGGCACGGCGTGGGGTGGACGGAGGGCGTGGCTACGGCGACGGGGTGGCGGCGATGGCGTCGGCCATGGCT
>NW_021282426.1:0-1825 GCF_002162155.2 Triticum dicoccoides
TGTGCCGAATGGTATTGTGCTTTCACAAGGAAAGTATGTGCAAGAAATTCTTCAGAGGATGGGGATGAAGGATTGCAAAGCATCGCCCACGCCATTATCTACCTCTGAAAAATTATCTCTCTATGATGGGGAGGCTCTTAGTGCAGATGATGCCACCAGGTATAGGAGTATCGTAGGAGCTTTGCAATATTTGACATTGACACGACCAGATATTTCTTACTCAGTCAATAAAGTTTGTCAGTTTCTACATGCTCCTACTACTGTGCATTGGACTACAGTAAAAAGGATTCTTAGGTATCTGCAAGGAACTAAGGATCATGGCCTCAAACTTGGCAAGTCAGATTCTATGCTAGTAAGTGCCTTTTCAGATGCAGATTGGGCAGGCTGTCCAGATGACAGAAAATCCACAGGAGGGTTTGCAGTGTTTCTTGGCAGCAACCTAATTTCATGGAGTGCTCGCAAGCAACCCAATGTGTCTCGATCAAGCACAGAAGCAGCGTATAAAGCTTTAGCTAATGCAACTGCTGAAGTGATTTGGGTTCAGAACTTGTTGACAGAATTGGGCATCCGTCATCCAAGGGCAGCTTCACTTTGGTGCGATAATCTTGGTGCTACATACCTGTCTGCCAATCCTGTTTTTCATGCCAGAACGAAGCATATCAAGATTGATTATCATTTTGTTCGTGAACGAGTGGCTGACAAATTGTTGAATATCAGGTTCATTCCTACTGGTGACCAGGTAGCAGATGGTTTTACCAAGCCACTCACACCGCGGCAGTTGGAAGCTTTCAGGCACAATCTCAACTTGGATAGTTGTGATTGAGGGAGAGTGTTAAACATTGTATTATGCATATATACACGGTATTTGTATAAACCGTGTGTATCAAGTTATATGCGTGCGTGTAGTTTGTTAGGCAGGTAGGATCGATCCTCTTGACGTTGTATTTATCTTGTAGATAGATGAGATCGATCCTAACCTTCTCCCTCTGTAATCTCTTCGCCCTTGTGCCTATTTAACACGCACGCGTCCCTGCCTCGGTGCATACGTCCGAGCGCCAAGGGGAGGGATCGAAGGCCGAAACATTCCACCTGCAAACGAGCTGACGCCGACGAAGAAGCCAACCGTCGCTGCAGGCGGGACCGCCAAGCTGCCGTGTAGACACCAGGCAGCATGAAGGCCACACCATACCTCCGTGCGCTGCCGTATCCCATGACCAGAGCAGCCACCACGCTGGGCCGCTGCCCTACTCTGCGTAGCTCGCCAGGACTAAGCCGAAGGCCCGACAGAGCACGCAACCACCGGCCGCACCTCCGCCCGCCAACCCCGCTGCCAAAAGATGCGCTGCCGGGAGGTGCAGCCCCACGGGACCTGCCTGGAGCCCGCATGCCGCCACTGTGGTTGCACCAGCGCCTGGCCAAGGGCAGCCAAATGCAGCCAACCCCGCCTAGCCAGAGGACCAGCCCAAGGACGGGCGCGTACGACGCAGAGCACGCCCCCGTCACATGCGCCCAACCGCATCGCAGCCACCGCCGCCGCTCGAAGACCCCCGCACCTGCTGCTCGCAGCCCCGCCACTCCACAACAGGCCGGGCCAGCGCAGCTGCCACAGCGCCCACGCCGCCCGCGCCGCTGGCGCGCCCCGCGCGAGCGCCGCGTCCCGAGGAGGTCGTCACATCCTGCGCTGCAGGACCGCCGAGGGAGGAAAGAGATCCCCGCCGCCGCCTACGCCGACCGGGCTTTGCCCAGCGGCGCGCTCTGGCGGCGGCGCGATTTAGGGTTCGCCCCTCCCGCTCGCGGGAGCGGGACGGGACGAAGGGGGGGGGGG
>NW_021282427.1:0-1362 GCF_002162155.2 Triticum dicoccoides
ACTTACTCGGGAAAGTAAGGCACGAGGAAGTTATCCTTATCTTGGTTTGCCAGAATGACGCCTTCGAGGTAAGAACTCGCGACTTGCCGGTCCCCAGCGCTGCCCAAGATCTTGGCACGCATGTAGAAGGGGTCGACTATCACGATGTCCGGGGTCTTGTCGCGAATGATCCGCATCTCCATACTCAGCAAAAATAGCCGAACGAAGGTGTAGTGCAGCGGATGAAGGTTAAACATAGCAAAGATGTCATCAAACCGCAGGACGATCGTACCCCCGATGTCGCCATCCACAAAGCCCTTGCCCTCTGGCACCTTGGCCACGAAAACCGGGTATGCCACATCCTTCTCTCTGAGACGCCGCTTCTCCAAAGAAAGAACACTGTCGTGCAGACTCCGCATAGCACCAGTTGCAGCATTGAGCATATTTGGTGGTAGCATCGCCCTACCCGCCACATGCACCCTCCTCGAGATATCCTGCGGTGAAGGTGGCCCGTCCTGAGCACGGATCGTACTCGGTGCCGGCTAGCTCGCACCCTTCTTAGTCTTTCTTTTGCGTGCCTTCTTCTTCTCCGGTAATGGGACCGAGTTCTGCTCACAGACCGCCTTCTTGAGTGTGTTGGGGCTGATAATATTTCGCACCTCGCCTATCTGAGGCTCGATGAAGTCGGCAGCTGGAGGCGTCTCCTGAGAGCTGAACGCCAGACGGCGCCTGTTGCAACTTGGCTTCTCCGCGGTACGAGCTAGATCGCACACGTCTTTTGTTGGGTTTGGTTCTTGAGAAGGAGGCCCCATGAAGTCGCCATCGTACCCATGCTCGGCAAAGTACTGATCGACGTTGCCAAATGTATCATCGTCGTCGTCGTCGTCGTTCTGATCCTGTGCCATATGCATGTTTGGATCCAGTGGCATAGGGATGTCCGGCACCGTTACGGCAGTCTTGCCATGGGGCCGACTTGGCGCCGGCACGACTGGCGGTGTTGTCTTTGGGGTGGTGTCCCCCGCCCCCAAACGAATCTGGCTCTTCGGCCAAAGCAGGGGCCAGCTCAGGCAGGCGCTGAGGGTCATCACGTCATCATCGTCGGCCCCGACGGGTCGAATCGGAGGTAACAAGTCGTCGCAGCCTGGCAGCACCCGAACCAGTTGAACCCTAAACAAGTTGGGTGGCATCTGGGTACCGTGGAACAAGGGGTTGCCCGGTTGAACGATTTTTCCCTTGGCGACATCGACCAACTCGTTGTTCACGAAGTGGAGGAGAGTGCACGGAACGTCGGCGGCGCCCTGCGAAAACATGTAGGGCGTCAGGGATGCCCAGTCAAAGGCAAGGAGATGAAGTCCTCGGCCGAGAGAGGCTTAATTAGTTACC
>NW_021282428.1:0-1708 GCF_002162155.2 Triticum dicoccoides
GCCATATGTGACTTTGAGTGCACCTATTTTGAGGGAGTGAGTGAGCCACCACATACAGAGAGTGAGATAGTTTATAGGTCATGTGAGGCCACTTGCAACACTAACGACTTAACATCTACCTCTATTGTGTCTTCTCATTTGGTGCTAGGTCCCATTTATGATGACGCGCCTATCCTCGATGACTTCCCCTTCCTGTAGACAAGGCAATGGCCATGGTGGAATATGATGCACCCCCACATGGTTCCATCAAGATGAAGATGATGACCATGATTTGGTCCTTGCCACCTCACCTACACCACATGAACTGAATGAGAAAGGTAATATAGGTGAAGGTGATGCTCTTGGTCCACTAGGGGACTATCTTGACATTGCTTGCTTGCATGATGTTGATCCACCTATTATCATGCTTCATGCTAGTATGATTTCCCCATGCGATGATTTACCCATTTATGATGAGTATGATGATTGCCATGTGGAGTCTATTAGTTGTGATGCCATGTTAGATAGGATTTCTTGTGATAATTCTCTCGGTCACATCATGTTCGACAACCTGCTTGCCTTGTCAGATGCTATACATGAGATCAACAATATGTCCTATTTCCAATCTCTTCGTAGTGACTATGCATATGCCATTAAAATAAACCCAATTTGCACATATGGCATATATGACAAGCCCATGGTTATTGGCATTTGCTTCTCTTGTGATGATATTTATATGCTCCCTTTGCATCATTTCAATCATATGCCATGCCATGACCACCTAGCTTCGGATATGCATTGTTTTGGATGTTGTCCATTTTCTCCATATAATTTCCGATATTGCTCATGAGCAGACCCCCATAGTTTTCTCGTACATTTTAGTAGATTTTGATACAACTAATCCATTTCATGATCCTAATACTTGTGTGCACAATATGCTCCCCATGAACGATAATGTTATTGTTGTGCCATGTAATTGCATGCTCAATTGTGTCCCCATCATGTCATACATAAAAACTATTCTTTCATGATGGATGACATTTCATATACCATGCTTCAAATTTTTTTGAGCATTGCTTATCTTGTACTAACTCACAGGTGCACATATGATACGTCTCCAACGTATCTATAATTTATGAAGTATTCATGCCATGATATTATCATTCTTATATGCTTTACAATCATTTTATAACAACTTTATATCATTTTTGGGACTAACTTATTGATCGAGTGCCCAGTGCCAGCTGTTGTTTTTTGCCTGTTTTTTACATCGCAGGAAATTAATATCAAACGGAGTCCAAACACCATGAAACTTTTTGGAGATTTTTTATGGACCAGAACACCTAAGATCGGCTAGAGCAGCACCTGGGGGGTGCCCCGAGGGGGGCACAACCCACCAGGGCACGCCCGGGGGCCCAGGCGCGCCTAGGTGGGTTGTGCCCACCTCGGTGGCCTCCCGCACCTCATCTTTGCCCTATAAATTCCCAAATATTCCGAAAACCCTCGAGGTTAACCTAGATCAAAAGTTCCGCCGCCGCAAGGCTCTATAGTCACCGAAAACCAATCTAGACCCGTTTCGGCACCCTGCTGGAGGGGGGAATTATCTCCGGTGGCCATCTTCATCATCCCGGCGGCCATGATGATGAGGGAGTAGTCCACCCTCGGTGCTGAGGGTTTCTACCAGTAGCTATGTGTTTAATCTCTCTCTCTCTCTCTCTCTCTCTCTCTC
>NW_021282429.1:0-956 GCF_002162155.2 Triticum dicoccoides
TGACTTGATCCGAAGTTTCATGATCAATATCATAAGCTTCCACTTCAATTGGTGTAGGTGCCACAGGAACAACTCCCTGTGCCCTGTCACACACTAGTTGAAGAGACGGTTCAATAACCTCATCAAGTCTCCACCATCCTCCCACTCAATTCTTTCGAGAGAAACTTTTCCTCGAGAAAGGACCCGATTCTAGAAACAATCCATATTGCTTTCGGATCTGAATTAGGAGGTATACCCAACTGTTTTGGGTTTCCTATGAAGATGCATTTTATCCGCTTTGGGTTCGAGCTTATCAACCTGAAACTTTTTCATATAAGCGTCGCAGCCCCAAACTTTTAAGAAACGACAACTTAGGTTTCTCTAAACCATAATTCATACGGTGTCATCTCATCGGAATTACGTGGTGCCCTATTTAAAGTGAATGTGGTTGTCTCTAGTGCCTAACCCATGAACGATAGTGGTAATTCGATAAGAGACATCATGGTACGCACCATATCCAACAGGGTGCAACTATGATGTTCGGACACACCATCACATTATGGTGTTCCAGGCGGTATTAATTGCGAAACAATTTCCACAATGTCTTAATTGTGTGCCAAAACTCGTAACTCAGATATTCATCTCTATGATCATACCATAGACATTTTATCCTCTTGTCACAATGATCTGCTACTTCACTCTGAAATTACTTGAACCATTCAATAATTCAGACTTGTGTTTCATCAAGTAAATATACTCAACATTTACTCGAATCATCTGTGAAGTAAGAACATAATGATATTCACTGCATGCCTCAGCACTCATTCGACTGCACACATCAAAATGTGTTACTTCCAACAAGTTGCTATCTTGTTCCATCTTACTGAAAATGAGGCTTTTCAGTCATCTTGCCCATGTGGTATGATTTGCATATCTCAAGTGATTCAAAATCAAGTGAGTCCGAACGATCCATTTGC
>NW_021282430.1:0-2222 GCF_002162155.2 Triticum dicoccoides
AGAAATGGGGTGTATATCTCGCAAAAGAATGGATCATTTAAACTAAATGATCACAATGACAAACTCTCAAGTTTGTCAAAGTGGTGGTTGTACGAAATATCGTACCAATGATTACCAGTTGGTCAAGTATTGGGTTAATCATACCACCGGACCACTTGAGGCAAATGATTTTAATGGGATAAGTTTGAAGTTCTACTTCAAAAGGAAACAACAGAAAATATTCTGGCATGGTAAAGGAGAATGAACTCCTCTACATTGATGATATGCTTGTGGAATGATATACCCAAGATATTTTGGGGATCTCGTGTAGTCTCCTAGTTATCCCTAAATATCATTAGCCTATAATTGTACTACTACATGTAGTATAAATTGCAACATCTTGTCCATTGGACATCATAGTTGAGGAAATTGAGTGTATGAATCAGTTCAAACTCAATCTTGTTGCATACACAATAATTTTTCCTCCTTTATCATCATGGTATTGGATGATTAGAGAAATTATTGGCAATTCTGTTGGTCACAACTTGACAAGTTGCAATATTCCCAACAATCATAAGATTGTTTTGTGCACTGCATGTGACATTGGGGAATTAATTTTAAGGCACCTTAAATTTGAAACGAGCCAGCCAATATTCTTGATTGCATTCAAGAATATGTTTGGATTATTCAACCATTATCTGGGTTATGTTGATACTTCATGATGTTAATAGATGCATCTAAAAGATGGTCTTAAATGAGTATCATCCACACAAACCATGTGTTTACTGAATTAATTGCTCAAATTGACGAATTTAGAGCAAATTACCCTAACGTGGGATAATTCCATTGGAATGCAAATGTCGTTGAAGATTGATTCATGAGCATTCAATGGTTATATTCAGTATATAATACATAACCATAATGGTTTGGCTTGATCTCTTATGAAAGAGATTCAATATTGCTTGGCCAATGTTGCAGAATTGTGATTTACCAACATTTTATTGATGGTAACATGCGGTCTCACACTCCGCATATTTGGTCTAAATAAGATCAAATGATACTGCACCCGCTTGTAGTTTGTACGTGGAAATAAGTGAAGTATTTCTCATCTGCGGTAATTCGGTTGCGTACCGATATCACCTCCCCAGCGTATATCATGGGCCTTCACATATGGTTGGGATCTATGTGAGGAATAACTATGGTATGATCGTTAATCTGTCAAGTACCTTAACCCTATGAAGGGAGTTATTTGCAGCCCATACGCTGATTGCTTTTGCAATAAGAACATTTTCTGGCATTAGGGGGAGATATGTACCACAAAGAATGCCAGGAAATGGATAATAAATGTCATAGACATTTTGTCCACGTACTTAAGAATCTGAACTTGAGGTTCAGGTTATGACAAATTTGCAGCATATTGCAAATAATCTGCCAAGTATATTTACTGATGACAAAGGTGTCACTATGGTCAAGTACTAAAGAGAGTGGAGGTACCTAATAAACCACTCACCTCCCTATATGAGAGCAAGAGGGGAAGGATTCTGGTTGCATGGGATTAAGTTCTCATATGTTTCACTGGAAACAGAGGAGATTGACCCCTCGATCAGTAAATATGATTCAACCTTGGGTTGAATGACACCTGAGGGATGCGCGGCATCCAAAGTCCAACACATATGTGCACACATTTTTAGGTGTTGGGACATCGAAACACCTTGACTCCGTTGTCGTGGGAAATCACAAGGAGTTAAGAGGCGTAATAAGAATTCCACGATGATATTGATTCATGAGAATCGTATATGAGAAAGTCTACATATGTCGACATAAACTTCTTCTCGAGAATTGCTAGAATCCTTTTGGGCCCTGAACCAAATCCATGGAAAGTGTTGTTGCACTTGTATTGGTTCAAATGAAAGGAAGCAATTAAGGAAGAATGGCACTCGGTCATCAAGAGAGAGGTATTTACCATTGTAAAACCTGCTCCTCATAAGTATCTTCTAGAGGGAAGAGAAGTGAATTTTCGTTTGGAATGAAAATAAATGAGGTGGTGAGAAAGCGAGGCTTGTAGCATAAGGGTTTTCTCAGAGACCCGACATCAGTTATGATGTAGCATGCCTTCTTGGTATGAGTGGAATTATGTTTCGATACTGAATGTTAATGGTAGTATAGATCCATACGGTTGATGTATGTAATGTCTACATACTCCCATGGGTCAATTAATTTGGATGTATATATTGAAGTCATTG
>NW_021282430.1:2418-3247 GCF_002162155.2 Triticum dicoccoides
ATGACTCAATATTCTGAATCCAAAGTTAAATCGCAACATGCATGTGTGGAACTTCTGAAGTCATTCTATGACTTGAAGTAGTCGGAGAATTGTGTGGTGCAACCGACTAAGTGAGCTATTCCTTGACAAGGATTACTCTCATACTAATGATTGTTGACGTGTATTCATGAAGAAATCCTGGATTGGATTTTACATCACCTTAATTTGTGGTGTCGAATGATCTGATCATCAAAGTCTATATAAGACATGAAATACACACAATCATGTTAAGACGGATATTTGGGTTAAACCAAATTATGCTAAGTTTATGACTTGAGCATATCCCCCTAAGATATCAGTCTTCATATATCCGAAATTATTGGAGAAGTTCAATATGGATATATTATATCAAAGACACATATGGTCATATTATACCTAATATGGGACACAGATCCTTGAGACACAGGGAGATGGTGAAGTGATAGTGAGGCATGAATTGCCATATCTAAATACCATCCAATCACTCATATATCTTGCAAAATATGTCAGGCCTGACACTATAGTTTTTGGCAATTTATTGAGAGTGCAATTCCCTGAAAGGTATAAGGTTTGTGTAAGGGGATATATCCAGGGCACAAAGGGTCTTGATCAATTCCATCCGGAAAATCAAGATAGGACCATGGTTTGATATATTGATAGTGGCTAATTATCTGATCCCACAATGCCATATCAAAGACTGGGTTTACTGGAAGAGTATTTTGCGGGAAGTCTTTAGAACAGACTCTAAACGAGTCTTTCCAGTGATCATTCTATTTCATTTGAAGCATCAGAAAATGTGGATGACTTCATA
>NW_021282430.1:3470-60842 GCF_002162155.2 Triticum dicoccoides
AATGATTGGCTACATGTGAAATCATGTGGAGATTATCATTATCTACCAAGATAATGTCACTTGTATTGCTTATGGGTCATATTTCTCCTTGTGAATTACATAAATGTAAGAGGATAATATGCAAACAGATTATTGTGATATTCACAGTATCTCTATGAATGTTTACATTCCAGAACTAGGTTCGTGGAATTGGTATGAGATATTCTTGAGGTTTGCAAAGTTCAGGGGGAGTAAAATCCCAAGTTATAACCCGTTGGTGATCCTCAAATCATCATATTGCACTCTTTTTCCCTTTATGAGTTTTCCATGATGGTTTCTCATATAAGGTTTTTAACGAGACAATATTAATACAAGTGCGGATATATGCCATATTTGTTTCTCCTTATATTTTTCCCACTGGGTTTTAAAGGAGTTTTCAGTGGCATATTATTATAAGGTTTCTCCTCAATTTTTCCCACAGGGTTTTTGGAGGAGTTTTCAGTTTGCAATATACATCTGACAAATTGATCAAGGGGGAGTGTTGAGAAATAAAACATGTGATCAATTGTGGGAGGGATGCCTCCTAGAAGGTGCCTGTTGGGGGAAGAGGTGTCTCCCCAGCACACCTCTTCACCATGTATATAAGTGGGTCTCCCACATTGCAATGAAACTTGAGGATCATTTGTGTCTCTTCTTTGTCTCCTTTATTTACTTTGATATACTACAACATTGGTCACTGCACCTACCCTCTCGCCCCCGTGCAGTCGCGTCGGGCCGCACCGGGGCGCTCCCTGCCCTCCCTCCTACAGCCTGGTACTGCCCCCCCCTCCTCTCGCCGTCGTTGGTGAAGTCGCTGGGCAAAGCCCTAGCGGTGCATTGGCGGTGAGATCTATAAGGCTTTGATCTGGAGTGCGGAGGTGGCGTTGACACCTTCTCCAGCGTGGGTGCAACAGCCAAGCGCGGTGGTGGCGAGGATGCTGGCGGTATGGCGGCAGGCGGGCCCGGTCTGAGCCTATATGGGCCGCATGGGCTACGCCATGCCGGTACTTACGCAGCACTCCGGCGGCAGCACACATGCACGTTTGGGTGTGCAGCTTCATGTTCTGCAAGGTCACTGGCCCCGGGCTTGGTGGCGGCGATCTCCTCCTTTCGGTGGTGGTCGGTATGTTGATGGTTGGTGATGGTGGATCTTGGGATCCCACGCCAAGCACTAGTGGTGGCATGATGGTTACGTGGAGCCATGCTTGACTTGGTGGTGATCCAGCCAGTTGCGAGTTGGGGAGAGATGACCGCTAGTGAAAATCGAGCTCCGGCTTTGGCCATGGCGGGCAATGGCGGTGTCTATGCACCATTACCTTGTTGAAGGCATCATCATTGCAGTCAACATCTCCTCACTCATGCTTCTACGAGGAGAAACCCTTAATCCGGGTCTCCCAAATCAGACGATGGCGGCGCTTTAGATGTCATTATCCCTCTCGAGGACATCATTTTGGAGCGGTGTGGCATCTACTGCGTTGACGACAGCGGGTCTCGGCGGATTAATGATGCACCATATGTAATCCCATTTGTTTAAGTTTGATTTGTTTCTCGATAGGAGATATTAAGGTCAATGATGCATCGACATTCACTCAAACAAAACGAGACTAATGATGCATTGCCATTCCCTCAAAATGAAAAGAGTAATGATACATTAGCTATGCTGCTATACGAAGGAACCACTGGCATCACTCTTTTCTCTTTTGATGGGAGCTACCTCAATGATTCAGTGAAGGTACTTGTTTTTTCATTGCTGATGCTCCTTTGTTTTATCTCCCTCGTCAATGAGGAATTTAATATCATCTAATCGATTGCTCTCTATTTTTTCTGCAGGACTTCTGGACATGCTTGCCACCACTTGTTAGTAACCCTACAATTACTATTGTCATATTTCCTTACCTTCTTGTTGCCAACCAGAACAGAGTAACGCTTTGCGAAATTTATCGAAATGTTTCACCTGGTTTTTTAATGTTTGTTGGAACAAGTGTGTGGTATATAAAATTAATTCATTTCTTGCTAGTTGTTATTTATTATTGAACTGATTCGAAATTGAATTAAGCCAATCAACCATATTAGTTTTGGGGTTGGAGTCTTTCCTCATTACCATATTCTACTTTGGTGCCATGGTGCACTATCTAAAATGGCCAGACATCAGCTAATAGATCCTTAAAATAATCAATTAACGCTTGCTCAAACCTAAGTTGGTACTTATATGCACAAATATCTACGAAGTGGTAAACTTTCTAGCTATATGTGAATGAGCCATCGCATGGCGCTCCTACCAGGAATGAACGTCTTGGGAGTACCGCCGAGGGAATTATACATATAAAGGCTCAAGAACCACTATACTTTCAGACTAATGCAGGGCTACTAAATTGCCTTGACTTCTTTCATGATTTAGTACTTGCATTATATTTAACAAAATTTTCAGGTCCCCTCTATTTATATTTTCAGAGTTTGATAGTATCCATGAAGTATGAGAAGGTGCCCACCCCCATTGACCTTGTTAGTGAGGCTATTGACAATCTCTGTTCAGGAGGCTCACTAAGTTGTGTGGTTCTGAGAGGACATTAGTTGTCGGAAGTGCTAAATATAAAAGAATAATTGAAACAATATTGGTTAGTATAATTTTCTAAGCTTTCTTGTTGGTTCTGTCTGGGTGTGAAGTCTTGATTACCATTTTACTTTTCAGGCAATGACCTATTTGTGTGTAGAGGTTCCAGATTCTGAGGTGATAATTCGCAACCTAAAGAATCCAATGCAGTCAGTTAAGACTAATGTTGTATTGGCTATGTTGCTATACCAAGCACCGTCTGGCATCGCAATTTTCTGTTTTGATGGAGATTACCTCAAAGCTCCAATGAAGGTACTTGTTCTTTCGCTGCTCATGCTACTAAGTTTTGTCTCTGTTATCTTCTAGATCACCGAATTGATTCCTCTCTATTTTTCACAGGACTTCTGGGCATGCTTACCACAACTTGTTAGTAACCCTCCCTATTTCTTTCTTACTACTTTTGTCATGTTTCCTTATGCTTCTTGTTGCAAACTAGAACGGAGTAATGCTTTAAAAATTCACTGTGATATTTCACCAGTCCTTATTGTCAATTTGTGTTGTAAGAAGTGGGTGGAATATTCCTTAATTCTTTAGTCATTAGTTGTTATTTGTTATTAATCAGCTTCAAAAAAAGCAAGTTGGTCGATTATATGTTTTTCTGGGTTGGGTCCTTCCACATTACCATGTTCTATTTTTTGTGCCATGGTGCCACTGACAGGTGCACTATCTTTATTGGCTAGACATCTGCTGATAGATCCTTAAAAGATCAATTAACTCGGGTTGAAATCTAAGTTTCAACTACGAGGCACAAATGTCTGAATTAGTTGCATTTGCTTAGCTAGGGGTGAAGGAGCACATCATGGTATGAAACTATTTATTGTTTGTTTTGTTGTGATCAAAAATCATATATATAAGTATAATCACTAACTTCTGACGAGCGGAAGAGAGGGGTGAAGCTCCCCTGTGGTATGGATCAGTATTGACCTAGGTCACTGCTGTTATATATACCTCTTGTAAGCCGTTGCACGGGATAAGTTGATCACTTGTAAATCCACGGCATTTGTAACCTCCCCCGATATTGTGAAGATTGGTTGGCTGGCATAGGGAGCAGCTTGTTAGTAACCCTCCCTATTTCATTCTTACTACTTGTTTTTCCCCTTCGTGTTAGAGGGGTTTTCCACGTTAAATCCCTGTGTCCCCTCTATATTGATTTCATTTTTCATCATTTCGTTTGTGTGTCATATCTCCAACATTGTTTTCAAAATACTAACATTGTAAATAAATACTTAATTATTCCCACAAAAAAATACTTAATTAGCAACATTGTACTTTATGGTTGATGCAGGGCTACTAAATTACCCCTGCCCTTTACATGAGTTAGGAATATGCATTATATTTGACATGCTTTTTAGATCCCTTTTGTGTTTATTTCAGAGTCTCGTAGCATTTATAAAGCGGGAGAAGATGCCGACCCCCATTGACGTTACTAATGAGGTCATTGATGGCCGCTTGGTCAAGAGACTCAGTCAACTGTGTGGTTCAGGTAGAAAATTAATTGTGGGAAGTGCTGAATATAAAAGAATAATTGAAACAAAGCTGGTTAGTATAACTTTGTAAGATTCTTGTTGCTTCTGTCTGGGTGAACAATATTGATCACCATTTGCCTTTTTAGGGAGTAACCTGCCTACATGTTGATGTTCCGGATTGTGAGGTGATAATTTGCGGTCTGAACAATCCCATGTCTCCTTTATTGCCTGAAAACCAGTTTGGGCCAGACAAAGATTTAGAATTATTCTTACATCAACGTGACTTTGATATCAAGCTTGAGATGGTGAGCTTATCGCTTGTCCTTCCTTATTTCTCACATGGATGCTATCTATTTTATTTCTCCCTTGTCAATGCTAGTACTTCTTTTTGAGCAACTATAGCCACCTTGAATAAGTCTCCACTTGCTAGTACTCCCTCCGTAAATTAATATAAGAGCGTTTAGAACACTAAAATAGTGACCTAAATGCTCTTATATTAGTTTACAGAGGGAGTACTTCTTTTTCAGCACCTATAATGCTTTATTGCCAATGATTGAAGTTTTTGATAGACACGCCGTACTGGGAAATAACGTTTGAGAAACTCAAAAAAATTTAATCATCGATGAAATGTCTTCTAGAATTTTGGCTTGATGTTTGTTTCAGTGATGAAGAATTTTTTTTGGCTTTCAGGTTGATAAAACTATCAAGGAGACAGCTTATCTCTTGCATGATACTGAATCATGTGAAAAGAAGTATTTGAAGTTCTTTCGACTTCTTCTAAAGGATTTTATTCTTACATCTGAAATTGACACCAAGGATTGGGTCTTAATCCAGTTTGCAACAGCTCTGAAGATGATCTGTTACCCTGGAGCATCATATAAAGTCTTAGCCCCTGATGAGGTGAATCATAATATTTTTTATATATGCGTTGAGTATGTGTATGATGGAAGTCGTCATTCTAGAAATGTACTGAAGTGTTATTTCTTTCAGATTTTCTCATTTGATGAGTGCTCAAAGATAGAGGCTCATGCATCTGGATATAAAAGAAGATTTTCAAAGATTGATGTCTTGTCTATCTACAAACATGTTGCTAGACTCAATTCAAAAAAGTGCATACTAATGGTCAAATTGGATATCTGGATTTCGAAGGCTAAAGAAGCGCAGGAGAAAGTAGATGTCAGAGATTAAGCAACCATCGTTTTTCGGGAAAACTCAATAGGACTGATTTATGTACTGGCTCCAAAGTTTTAAAAAAAGCTAGTAATATGTAGACGTGTTACCTTTCCGAAACAGATGGAAACGTGTTGTCTCTCTCAGCAGGAAATTAATCTCCGCGGTCCGTCAGGGGATGCTTCGATTCGTCATGCTTGTTCTTCCAGTCCAAGGCATGCAGATTGGGATGCTTCGAGCTATATGTGGGTATTTGGATATGTTAGGAGAAACATCTAGGAATATCACATCCAGTGTCTCACATTGATGCATCCAGAGTTCGTTCCGACGGGTGACGTTCAGTTGGAATCACACGTACGTAAACTGGAAATTTCTAGCCAAGAGTCCATGCACATTTCTAGGAAACTGGCACTCCTATTTTTAGCCAAGAGTCCAGTTTTACCTACCTCAACACCGGCCGGCCGGCGTCAGTTGCATGCTGAGTTGGGCGTGTCTAGTAGGAGTACGAGTTGAAAATGTCGTGGCAACGTTAGTAAAGTCATTTTGACCTAGCCTTTTTATATGTTCACTGTTACATGACGTGAAAGGGTATATGCATGATGGAATGTTAATACAAAAGTACGAACTTCAGCATGCTGCCAACGCCCGGGACGCCATTGTAGTGCTCCGAGGTAGAGCCGGTGATGAATACCATTGAAAGCACGAGGAAGCTTCCGCGAAGGTGTGACATGCTTTCTCACCGGGAGCGTGCGGGCAAGGGGATGAGGTCGTCGACGGGGATTTGCTTAACCATGCCTGACGTGTGTACTCTCTGAACGGTAGATTTTTTTTTACGGTACTTGGACACTTCATCAGCTCTCATGTGCATGCCCATGTACCTGTCCTGTCCAGGCGGAAAACATCGCACATATGCATTTCTCTATGCGTTGCATTGTTCTCTGTCACATCGCCCTGTCGCTGTTATGTGGGACGCGTTCATTGTGGTATGGAACGACCCACTGAGTACTTTAAATACAGATTTCAGTAGTTTGCATGGATGACTTCCCGTGTGTACTAGTATAACTTTGCAGATTTTGTGTGAACAATCAATTCTTCTTCTTTGTTTATTGCAGAGTACTGTATTTTCAAGTTCAACATCAGCTATGTATAAATATGTACTGAAATTTTGTCTGGGTAGAAAAACTGAAATGAATGTGGAAGATATATATATCGTTGCCATAGCATATACACACACTCTCAGAGCACAGACGACTTCACAAACTGATGGCTTCACAAGCAGTTCATATGTCGCAAACAGAGTACAGACAAACAAGCAACCCGCTCATATTTTACAAGTCAAATTATTGCCACCAGTTTTAACATGCAAGATATATCGAAGATACTACACACCATCACCAGAACTCTACTCATGAGTCATGAACCTCGGTTCATTGCCGACAGGAGTGTAGGTGATGCAGTCATCAATGAGATGTATGGTCATGGCAGCACCGACGGCGACCAAAGAGAAGGACAAGGACGATACACGCTCGCCATGAGGCTGCCAGAGCATATATGGTGTCGGATGCAAACGTACATGTAGCAGCGCCGCATAGAAAGTTTTCCATACTACCTTCAAGAGGAAACAAACAGTAATTAATTACTGAAAGCCATATATGGAAGAGACATCAAACCGAAGAGGAAGCACACATAAAAGAGAGGAAAAACATCCTAGTATAATATTTGCTGCATTTCTTTAATCTCAGCTGCCGTTCGCCCCTAGTGTACGTGTGGAACAACCGATTGACAGGAAAAAATAGTAAGAGACTTGCTAATCATTCACAGAGAACTGGTCGCAGACTGCTAATTAATTATACCCGGTAGGAAGCTTCTAATAGGAGATGCTAGTACTAAATAGAAAGGCCACACTGCATATATAATTTAGCCTCCATATATATTTGCTCATAAACTTTGTAAGAAAGCAAGGAAAACGTAAGTTGTGCAGCAAACATGATCCGATCCGGTGGATGATGAAAAACATAAGATAACGATTAATGGCAATTAATATATGGAAGGAAACAACTGGTTACTCGCATCGATATGTACTACCAACGTACGTGAACTCTAGCTTGGGTGAAGATGTATAACAAAGTGAGGGGCCGGAGATGTGCATGCACCTGCTGCATGCTATTGCGTGGTCTCGTCCTGAATGCAAACAATCCAGACCCCACCGTCAGAGTCAACGATCAGGATGAGATCATAGCCGGGAGGTGCCATGGTATATATGGAGAGAGTATGCCTAGCTAGGGAACAACATATACATCGTGTTAGATAAGAATAAGAATAATAGGTCGGAGAAGAAGGAAGAAAGCTCAGGGATATATAGTACAGCGGCACTTGCACCTTGCACGGCGGAGATGGACGTACGTACTTATGTCTGCCGTGGCCGTGCGATGAGGGTCGCCGGCGCGCGCTGTTGAGGAGATGGAGGAGATCGAGAAAGGGTTGCAGAGGGAGGGGAGAATGAAAGAGGCTTGTGTAGTGTGTGTGGCGAGGATGAATGGAACTACGGAAGGAAAGAGGAGGAGAGGCTCTGGGCCTATTATTTGTAGGTTTCGTCCACCGCGTGGCGTGGCGGGGCGAGATTGCGAGTTGCCTGTGTAAGAGCGGGGAAGGTTCGTGCGCGCGTATCGCCAGATCGAGAGAGCGACGGGTCATGTATCGCCATTTAGGCGCACTTTTCTTTAGCTCAGCCATTTTGTTCAACGGAAACTTGCAGGCAATTAGCTTTGAGGATTGGCAGTTGGCACCACGCCCACGCCCTCCTCTCCTCCTCCCTGCTGTACAAGTGGCAGCACAACAAGAGCTTCCCCCATCTCTCCTTCAGCTATCGCTGCCTATGTCGTTTAGTACATGGTCAGGTCAGCACACACGTCGTTCTCGCAAAGTCGTCGCCGCAGATTCGGAGGGAATTTTCCAGCATATTTCTAGTGTCTCCTCCGACCTGAAAAACAACCTAAGGCCTTTTTTGGTTCATAGGATAGGATTATCGTAGAAATAGGAATCTTGTAGGAAATGAGATGACATGTATCTCAAATCTTATGAGTAGGAATATGAAACAAGATGTTATTTGGTTGACACCAAAGAAATTTTTCCATTAAGTCTAGGCTCATTTTTATTTTCCTATAAAATGTGGAGGATAGGAACCAATCCTATGTAGAAATAGGAATCCATTCCTATAAACCAAAGGGCTCTAAAGAAAAAAAAAATCCTATAAGAATCCTATCCTCTAGAATTCCTATGAAATTCCTCCAAACCAAAGGAGGCCTAACTTGGCAGGAAAACAATTCACATCCGCCGCGTGCCCGGCAGAAGATGTACTCCCTCCGTTCCTAAATATTTGTCTTTTCAGATATTTCAAATGAACTATCACATACGGATATACATAGACATATTTTAGAGTGTAGATTCACTCGTTTTGCTCCGTATATAATCACTTGTTGAAATCTTTAGGAAGACAATTATTTAGGAACGAAGGGAGTAGATGGTATGCTACTTGCTTGGACAATATGCTGGATACGTGTTACCTATTTGAATACTAAAATGGAAGCACGCGTTGTCTCAAGCTGAAAATTGTCCTCTGAGGCTACTATGGTTAGTGCAGGGATGCTTCGTCATGCTTTTACTTCCAGTCCAAGCTAATTAAGGCGGTTGTCGGTGCTTACAACGGGTGACGTTGAGGTTATTGGCATACGCAAGTTATGATTAGGTGGGAATCACAAGTAAAGATTACTGGAGAATTCTAGCCAACAGTCGAAGCACATTTCTAGGAAACTGGCGTGCACTCCTAGTACAAAATTTCCGGCAGGAGTCAGTTGCGTGATGACTTGAACGCATGCACTAGTACAAAATTGAAATTGTGGTTTGCAGTTAATAAAGTTTTTTTTGTATGTTTGATGTTATCAGATGGGCAGGCTGTACATCACCTCAAGTATGTGTTGAGATTTATTTTTACACGGTTTTAAGATGAGTTGTTACCGCCTTCCTGAGATGGGCTGTTACAGATGTTCAGACTTTAACGTATGCATGGCCACAGGCTAACGCCCTGTATGCCATGCGTCCGCTCCGGGAAACTGCTTGTGGCTATGGAAGTACTCTCTCCGTTTACATAAGATTTGTCTTAGGTCAAACTTTGTGAAGTTTGATCATATTTATATTAAAATATCAACATTTACAGATATGTAATAAAAAGTTAATTTCATTATGCAACCAACGATATTGATTTGATATTGTGAATCTTGATGAAGTTTGACTTCAGACTATGAGTAAACAAATGGAGGGAGTACAAGTTCACTGATAAAGGGCTCATGGTAGTGCCAAACCGACAATGCATGTGTCTCGCCTTTAGAGCATCTCCAGCAGGCTCCCCAAAACTGCCTCAGGCACTAAAACCAATGTTTTTGTTCGCGGACGCAAAAAACAGCGTTCCAGCAGTCGCTGTAAAGTTGAGCATGCTCAAAAAAAACTTAACGCACGGGTATGCGCGCGGGCTGCAGGGCTGCAAATTTAAGGAGCCGGATTGTGCGCGCGGGCTGCAGGGCTGCAAATTTAAGGAGCCGGATTGTGCGCGCGGGCTGCTGCGGGTGCGGCCGCTGCATTGGACACCGTGTTTTCATGCATCTTGAAAACCTCTTTGTCGCTCCGGCGCGCAAAAACTTGTTGGAGATGCTCTTAGGCAGCTAGAGATAGCCGGTACAAAGTTTTTCTTTTTTTAGGGGGGAGAGAGAACCGTACAACTATACAAGGCCTTGGTACCAAAGAGGAGAGCATGCATAAAAAGGAGCACTAGTTTTTTTATGAGAGAAAGATGGGAGTTTTTTTTTGAGAAAAAAGGAGAGCACTAGCTTTTTTTGAGGGGAGCTCTTTTTTTTGGATGGGACGAGGGGAGCACTAGGGAGCATACGAGTGCTTCTTCGGGAGCCTCACAACGATCAACGTCACTTGGCGCGCTCTCAGCCATTCGTCACGTGTCGTGCTCTGGGCGCTTCTTTCGGATTTTGTTTTTATTTTTTCGCACGCGTTTTTTGCTTTTTAAATGGTTTTTTCAGATTTTTTTGACGTTTTGGTTTTTCATCTGTCTTCCTTAGCTTTTCTATCAAAAAAAATTTGAAAAAAAAATATTTTACGTGGAAAAACATGTTTTTTTCCTTTCATGAGAGTCACGGTTTTGCTTTCGCGAGAGGCATAGCCGTGCCTCTCGAGAACGAAAAAAACATGTTTTTTGTTTTTTTCCTTTTGCGAGAGTTACGCTTTTGCTTCTGCGAGAGGCACGGCGTACTTTCGCGAGAGTCACGGCCGTGCCTCTCGAAAATGGAAAAAACGTGTTTTCTTTTTTTTTCTTTCGCGAGAGTCACGGTTTTGCTTCCGGGAGAAGCATGGTTATGCTTTCACGAGAGTCACGGCCATGCCTCTCGGAAAGGAAAAAACACGTTTTTTGTTTTGTTTTTCTTTTGCGAGAGTCGCGGCCGTACCTCTCGGAAAGGAAAAAAACACGTTTTTGTTTTTTTTCCTTTCGCGAGAGTCACGGTTTTGCTTCCGCAAGAGTCACGGTTGTGTTTTTACGAGAGTCACGGCCGTGCCTTCTCGGAAACGGGAAAAACACGTTTTTTTTTCTTCTGCGAGAGTCATGGTTTTGCTTCCGCGAGAGACATGGTTGTGATTTCGTGAGGGGCACGGGCGTACCTCTTTCAGAAAGGGAAAAAACCCGTGCTTCCGATTCGGTTTTTTCGTTCGATTTTTTTCGTGAAAAAAAGTTCGTTAAAACCTATAAACATTGAATCTAGTTTTGAAGATCTCGACGCGAGGAATTCAACGGTGAAAATGATTTGAGATTTGGACGCACGGTTTGAAAGATAAAACGTTTTGAATAAACGGATCTACGAAAAAAAGAAAAACTTTCAGATTGCAACAAGTTGCGCGCTGCATGTGCGCCACTTGTCGCAACTAGGAAAATTGGAGTGATCTCTGCAACGAAGCTAAATTCGTAGCAAATTTTGCTAAGCTATGGGATCCCAAGGGAAGCTCTTCTGGGTCGACCTCTATCAAGGCCTCGTGTGCTGCGACGGCGACGACCTGCACACCACTGGAGATGACTCCGCCGTGAAGTTCGACTTCATTAGCCTGCCCTACAGGTACCTGTTGGAGGACCAGACAGAGTCGGCGAAGAAGACACGGACCATCAGCTGCATCGGAGGCTCCATCCAGTTCGTCTACCTTGACCGGCACCACTCGTCCCATCATGGCCGCAACGAGCCGGTTGTGGAGGTGTGGACTCTGGACCTAGACCGCTGCCGGTGGAGGAAGGACCAGGAGGGTTTCCCGTGTCCGTGGAGAGAGTTCCGGAGGCAGGTCCGATTCATGGATGATGCCGAGGCGAGAGGCGTGAAGCCACAGTACCCTGTCCTGCTGCCGGGAGGCGCCCTCTGCCTGGTGTTGGCTAACATGTACCTCAGGAGGAGGAGGATCAGGGGTTTTGTGGAGGAGTCCGATTACATTTACTGCTTTCACATGCGCAGCAAAGCTTGTTCGTGACTATATATAGTACCATTGAGCCGGTTATCCTGCCATGCGATTTCTTCGATCCTCCACCAACACGCAAGAGGAAGCTGTCAAGTGAATCTAGCACTCCCTCTGATCCAAAATAATTATCGTGGTTTTAGTTCACGACACTTATTTTTGGATCGGAGGGAGTATTAGTTGCTACCCTGATCAGTCTCGTCGCCTTTCGGCAAGGGAGGAACTGAAGTGAGGGAGCAATATATAGCATGATGAAAGGAATCAAGAACACGGTTGTCTATCTTGTACTCCCTCTGTAAACTAATATAAGAGCGTTTAGATCACTAAAATAGTAATCTAAACACTCTTATATTAGTTTACGGAGGAAGTACTAGATCTCAATTAGGAGTAGGACTCTACCGAAGCTTTGCCCGATCTGGGTGCCGTTTTTTCGCTGCTGCCATCTACTATGATTACTCAAGGTTAGGCAGCAGCCATTTTCTTCCATGAAAAGCAAAAGAGGGAATTTAGATATATGGGATCACATATGTACACATGTGCTAAAATGTTCCTGTGATAATGAACTGTTTCTATGCAGTAGAGAGTAGAGACCTTTTCTTCTGTCATATATTCAAATTATATGCATTCAGAAATGGAACTTGCAGCAATTGTGTGAATACTCATGCATCACACACAGTAATGATGCAGGTAGCCCTTCAGGACAGGACATGGCAAAAATATGATTGAATGTATGTGCATGAAGAACTTGCATCATCAACCAGGCACGGACACCCATGCATTAGCCACCAGGACACAATAATACGCTTGTTCCAATTCGTATACAAGGTCCAATTTGTACACAAGGGAATACAAGCTTGCAAGCATCAGGAGACACTTGCACCAGTCATCAACTATTTCTGGAAAAGAACTTTTTTTTTAAAAGAGTAGGTGAATGATAACATACATCCTGGAAGTCCTAACTTTGCCTCATAATTAAGCTGTTTCTAGCTCTAGTTCTTCCTCTACAAAAACAGCGTGCTGAAAAATATAGTTGGCAAGGCAAATTGTAATGGATGTAATCGGAGATGACGACAAACTTGGACGGCATTTGCCATAGGTACCTCTCTCCGACTTGCATGATCACAGCCTCAGTTGTACTTGCACCTACTGCAACAAGTGATAAGAAAATAGGCAGTTTTCCGATTAAATTAATCCATGAATAAATCATGAGCATGACATTGACAGTATTGATAACACACTGGTTACGATCTAACAGAGTATGTACTATGCATATAGTAGAAACATCTACGCATATCGTTAGCACTGCTACAACAGAAAGAAACATGAGAGGGATAAACGATGTATACCCTCCAATCGGCCATGCGGCGGTGGTGGCGGCGGCAGTAGCCGCGGCATCCTCGGCGGCCTCGGCCTTCTCAGCGGCGGCGCGGTCGGCGTCGGTCGACATGGTGATGACGAAGGTGATGTGGACGTAGATGAACAGAAGCGAGCAGTCGCGTAGTCGCTACCCAAAAACCTAATCGCCCCTCTCCCGTACATGATCCGGAGAGGCGGTGTGCGGCTGCGCGTGGAGAGACGTGGGCTGAACCCATGTCCAAGTCGGTAGCCCACGATCCGACGTCTCAGATCATGGCCCCACCTGTCAAAGACTCTTCGTTCCTGATCGGCAAAAAGAAACGCATAGGAGTAAGCTCGGCTCGGCTCAATCCCGCAACCCGCGCCGCGCCGCGCCGCGTCGCGTCGCGACGAGGCGAGCGGAGGAGGAGGAGTGCGCGAGGGCCTCATCTCTTCTCAAGCTCCAATAGCATGAGGAAGAGAATCCCTTATAAACCACTCCAACTCTCCTTCCACTTCCGGGGTGGGACTAAACTTCCCACCACCTTGCCATGCCACCTACATGGGCCCTTACAGATCAAATCTGAAATTGTCATATGGGCTCTAGGCCCATCTCATATTTCAACAACCCCCCACCAGATCTCACGGGCCCAGTTTGTCCTTTGTTCCAAACGCTGTTTTGATATACCAGCATCTCAGTGGAGACCGATTAAGGTTGAGCTCCACCTAGACCAAGTAGTTACACTCCTTCACAACTGAACAATGGACTATGCCTTGAATTGTCAGTTTGGCGTCAAGAAGTTTCACCACAAGTCTCACTGATACGAGGCTGCTGAAGGCCGGCCCCTCGGGTGGAGCATATTAGTCACACTCCTGGCCTGTTCATGAGCTTGCTAGAGATCATCCCAATCTCATAGACTGTGACCGGCAGTCGGGCTCATATAGGTGTGTTCCTCCAAAGATCGCTCTATAGAATAGCATCTTGCTTATGCATATAAGCCTTGGAACACATTAAGACAGTAGTCATCCTTCCATACAGTTTCCGAGAGTATTGCATCTCCAACAGAGTGGGTTAGTAAAGTTACTCTCCTCAGTTCACCACTGGCTTGTTTTCCCAGGTCCTACTTCACGGGATCTCCGATCACATAGGTTGGGTTACTATCATGGCAACTCATGTGGGTCTCATACCCATCTCCCTTGATGCGTTATCTATCACAACACATGATATCCCTTTAGTAAAGGGATCTGCCAGATTCTTAGCCGTTTGAATATAATCCAACGCTATCACTCCGGAGTTCCTCAATTTTCTGACAGCTTTCAATCTCATTCTTATGTGTTTGTTGGACTTCATGTTGTCCTTTGAACTCTTCACCTTGACAATAACTGTTTGATTGTCACAGTTGATAAGGATGGACGGAACCGGCTTCTCAACCACTGGCAAGTCCATCAACAGATCTCGAAGCCATTCTGCTTCGCCACCCGATGTGTCTAATGCTGTTAATTCTGCTTCCATTGTTGATCTTGTTAAGATCGTTTGCTTGCAAGACTTCCAGGAAACAGCACCACCTCCAAGAGTAAACATATACCTAGTTGTGGCCTTCATCTCATCAGCATCAGAGATCCAATTCGCATCACTATACCCTTCAAGTACCGACGGGTATCCGGTATAGTGAAGTCCATAGTTCATAGTACCTTTCAGATAGCGCATAACTCTCTCAAGAGCACGCCAATGTACATCACCCGGTTTGGAAACAAACCGGCTCAGTTTGCTAATAGCAAATGCAATGTCAGGCCTCGTTGCGCTCGCTAGATACTGGAGTGAACCAACAATCTGAGAGTATCTCAATTGATCTATAGCTGTGCCTTTAGACTTTCGAATCAGCACACTAGGATCATATGGTGTTTGAGATGGTTTGCAGTCCGAATATCCAAAACGACTCAACACCTTCTCAACATAATGGGATTGTAAAAGTGTAATCCCACCCTCATCATCTCTCAATAGCTTGATGTTCAAGATAACATCAGCCACTCCAAGGTCCTTCATCTCAAAGTTCTGAGATAGGAAAGACTTAACCTCCTCGATTAACTTGAGATTAGTCCCAATTATCAGTATGTCATCAACGTACAAACACAGTATAACTCCTTCGCCCCCACCATAGCAATAGTATACACATTTTTCAGCCTCATTAACAACAAAGCCAACAGATGTCAATGTTTCATTAAACTTGTCATGCCATTGCTTAGGCGCTTGTCTCAGGCCATACAAAGATTTCACCAACTTACACACCTTTCCTTCCTGACCATCCATCACAAAGCCATCAGGCTGTTGCATATAGATTTCCTCCTTTAGCTCTCCGTTCAGGAAAGCCGTCTTAATATCCATCTGATGAATGAGAAGACCATGCGAGGCCGCCAACGAGAGTAATACTCGAATGGTGGTCAATCTGGCCACAGGTGAATAAGTGTCGAAGAAATCTTCTTCTTCTTTCTGGGCGTAGCCCTTGGCCACAAGCCTAGCCTTGTACTTTTCTATCGTACCATCGGGCCTAAGCTTCTTCTTGAACACCCACTTGCATCCCAGTGGTTTGCAACCATAAGGACGTTCAGTAAGCTCCCAAGTCCCGTTAGCCATGATGGAATCCATCTCGCTACGGACCGCATCCTTCCAGTAGTCAGCTTCTGGAGATGCATACGCTTCTGAAATAGAAGTGGGATTATTCTCCATGAGGTATATGAAGAAATCATCACCAAAGGTCTTTACAGTCCTTTGTCTCTTGCCCCTACCAAGGGATTCCTCATTATCCTCCTCAGGATTTTCATCATGTGTTTGATTATAATATTCCATCGGAATGGCAGGTTCAGAAGTCTCCTTAGATTCCTGTCTAGAAGTGCTTTGTACATCTCTCATGGGAAAAATGTCCTCAAAGAATGTAGCATCTTTAGACTCCATAGTTGTACCGACTTTCATGTTAGGTACCTCAAATTTCACTACTAGAAATATATAGCCAACACTATTCATAGCATAGCCCAAATTAACACAGTCCACAGTCTTTGGTCCAAGCTTATGCTTTTTGGGGATCGGCACATTAACTTTCGCCAAGCAGCCCCAGGTACGTAAGTATGAGAGTGTTGTCCTTCTCTTGGTCCACTTCTCGTAAGGAGTGATCTCGTTATCCTTTGTCGGAACTTTATTCAGGACATGACAGGATGTCATTATAGCCTCCCCCACCATGCCTTGGATAAACCCGACGTATCTAACATGGCGTTAACCAAATCAGTTAGAGTACAGTTTTTCCGCTTGGCAACCCCGTTTGACTGGGGTGAGTAAGGAGGCGTCCTCTCATGAATAATGTCGTGTTCCACACAAAAGGCATCAAACTCTTTCGAGAAGTACTCTCCACCACGATCTGACCGGACTCGTTTAATTTTCTTTTCAAGTTAATTCTCAACTTCTGCCTTATAGATTTTGAAGTAGTGTAGAGCCTCATCTTTAGTATTTAACAGATACACATAGCAATATCTAGTGGAATCATCTATCAAAGTCATGAAATATTTCTTTCCACCTTTAGTCAACACACCATTCATCTCACAAAGATCAGAATGTATGAGTTCCAGTGGCGCCAAGTGTCTCTCCTCTGCTGCCTTGTGAGGCTTGCGAGGTTGCTTAGATTGCACACACGAGTGATACTTAGAACCTTTGGCTAAAGTGAAACTCGGGATTAAATTCGATTTTGCTAGTCGCGTCATAACACCGAAACTAATGTGACAAAGACGTGAATGCCATACTTCAGATTCATTAACACTCAAATGAATATTGTTCACGACTTTATTACATAGATCTGCAAGAGAAAGGCGGAACATGCCTCCGCATTCATAACCCTTTCCAACAAATAGTCCATATTTTGTAACAACTAATTTATTAGACTCGAATACCAACTTAAACCCTTCTCTACATAGAAGGGAGCCACTAACGAGGTTCTTCTTGATGGCGGGGCATGCTGCATATTCTTCAGCTGCATGATCCTTCCCGAAGTAAACTTCAGATCGACCGTGCCAACACCAAGAACAGAAGCACTCGCGCCATTCCCCATCAGTATGGACCCGTGACCTGTGGCCTGGTAAGAAGAAAACAATTAAATGTCAGCACACACATGAACACCTGCACCTGTGTCGACCCACCAATCGGTGGACGGCCAAACTGAAAATACAGCAAATAAATTACCGTACCCAGATGCACCACCCTCATTGTTGCTCACAATCATATTGACAGACTTGGAGTCATGCCCTTGTTTCTTATACTTGTTTGGGCACTTGTTGGCCCAATGTTCAAGTGAACCACAAGTAAAGCAGCCCTCATCCTTCTTGTTCTTCTTGAAGGTCTTCTTACCTTTCTTCTTAAAGTCGGCACTCTGTTGGACACCGTTCTTTCCCTTGGGCTTGTGGGAATTGGAGTTCTTCTGATGCACCATATTGGCCACAGAAGTTCCTTCGACCCCTTTTCCGTGCGAGTCCTTTGCCCTTGAATTCTGCTCAACACTCAGATGGCCAATGACATCCTTCACAGAGAATTCACGTCTCTGATGTTTCAGAGTGGTGGCAAAGTTCCTCCAGGAATTGGGAAGCTTAGCGATTATGCAGTCCGCGACAAACTTGCCCGGTAACTCACACTTAAGAAGCTCAAGCTCCTTAAAAATGCATATTATCTCATGAGCCTGCTCCAATACAGGACGGTTTTCAACCATCTTGTAATCATGGAACTGCTCTATAATATACATCTCGCTCCCTGCATCGGCAGCCCCGAACTTAGATTCGAGCGCCTCCCACAAGTCCTTGGCAGACCGCACATGCAAATATGCGTCAACCAGCTTATCTCCAATCACGCTCAGAACTGCCCCGAGGAACACGACAGTGGCCTCCTTGAACGCCTTCTCCTGATCAGGAGCGATCGTTCCTGTGGGAGTCACACCGGCGACCCAGAACACGTTCATGGCAGTGAGCCATAAGGTGGTTTTAGTCTGCCAACGCTTAAAGTACGTCCCCGTAAACGGCGACGGTTTCAGTGCAGCAGCAAAACCAGAATTCGAAAAACTCCTACAAATATGAGGTTTTTGGATTGATAAGAAATTAGGCAGTTTTCCGATTAAATTAATCCATGAATAAATCATGAGCATGACATTGACAGTATTGATAACACACTGGTTACGATCTAACAGAGTATGTACTACGCATATCGCTAGCACTGCTACAACAGAAAGAAACATGAGAGGGATAAACGATGTATACCCTCCAATCGGCCATGCGGCGGCATGGTCTCGACATGGTGATGTGGACGTAGATGAACAGAAGCGTAGTCGCTACCCAAAAATCTAATCACCCCTCTCCCGTACAGGATCCGGAGGCCTGAGTGAGCTCGGCTCGGCTCAATCCCGCAACCCGCGTCGGCGAGGCGAGGCGAGGCGAGGCGAGCGGAGGAGGAGTGCGCGAGGGCCTCATCTCCTCTCAAGCTCCAATAGCATGAGGAAGAGAATCCCTTATAAACCACTCCAACTCTCCTTCCACTTCCGGGGTGGGACTAAACTTCCCACCACCTTGTCATGCCACCTACATGGGCCCTTAGAAATCAAATCTGAAATTGTCATATGGGCTCTAGGCCCATCTCATATTTCAACAACAAGCAGGAGATCAAGTTCTGCCATTTCAGCATTTATTACTAATGAGATGGTTGGGAAAGTATCCCGCAAAAAAAAAGAGATGGCTGGGAAAGTAATAGTACAGATGGCGAGGGCAACATCTTGAAAGTTACTTGAAGCTCAGTAAAAAAATAAAAAAACATAACTATGCTCCCCCGGCAAATTTTGTTGTGAGTGATATGGTTATGGCAAACGCAGCCACGACAAATGCTACTGACCATAACAGACTAGTAGATCCTGAAGGAACCACCCACACTGGCTGTATAGCACTGTGCTGAAACAGCAGGATGCAGACGAGTCGTAGAGTACCAGCTCTAGCCCGTATAGCTCTCAGATGAGCAAAGGTGGATGTGACCCAGGATCTTAAGAAGCCGAAGAACAGCTGGGAGAAAATGCCCAAGCCTGCAATAAGAATGGGTAAAAACCCAGTACCCCCAGGTAACACCAGGAAGAGTGCCAGAGCCACAGTGATCATCAGACCCAGGGCTGCGACAACAAGGGCAAATGTCCCAGTAATCAGGTTTTTCAAGCGCGCCCAGCCATCTGACATGGCAAAACCAGCACGCGCACAGAAATATGTGGCCGCTGCAGAGCAGACAAACGCGATGGAGTCGGAAACCACAAAGGTTTGGAAAGCAAGCATATTGAAGGGAGCGTCCTTGTCCATCTGCTTGATCACGTTGAAGGGCGCCAAGAGTGCTGCATTCAGGATGAGTACCGCGCACACGGCCAGCATGGATGCCGACTTGCCCACTCTTTCCGATTCCTTCTCCCAGTCTGGTTTAACAACATCTTTGGCAAGCTGGTCCCAACTACCGACACCAAAATCACCACCGCCATGCAACAAGTCGAAAAATATCCACTCCCGAGGCCCCTGGTAGAATGCGCACACACCATGTTAAAAAAAACAAAGAAAACGCCAAGATAATAAATATACTCTCCAGTGCCAGTATCGAGCCCAACTGCCTAGTGAGAATTATATATATACAAATATAAACATCACATACCTTCATGCATATCACATCAGGGTGAAGCCTCAAGAATGCCAGGTCAAGAGGCGTCCGCCCCTCCTTGTTTGCAAAGTTGAGGCAAACCTCCCTGTTCTGCATTAAAGTGCATACAACTTTCTCACTTGCATTATTTACGGCTAGATGAAGGGCAGTATTCCCATCTTGATCCTCTGCGTTCAGAATTTTGTTGAATTTCTTTTCACCGCAAACATAATCCACAATATTGAGCTTTTCCTTCTCGACTGCAACATGAAGGAAGGTCTGGCCAGAAGCATTGCGTGATGTCTCGCAATAAGAACACTCTTTGAGCAACTTCTTTACTGTATCAAGTCTCCCATGTGCAGCGGCAATGTGTATGGGCATCGATCCCGTACAGTCCACATACAATGCGGAAAGTGGGTCTTTTTCCATAATAAATTCTACGATACCCGAGTCTTGGGGTGGTTTGCAGCACAGAAACTTTATCACAATATTAAGATCTCGTTGCAACTTGTAGAGTAGGAACAAAATAGTGTTGTGTTCCCTGCGTTCCAAGGAGAGTGATGCCAAAAAATGCAGAGGAGTGCTGCCGGATTCATCTACCTGCGATGTAAGACCTGCCTTCCATTTCAGCAGAATCTCAACCAGTCCTGCAAATAGCGTTAACAAGATTAACTGTCACTTGGTTTATGAAATTTTACTACCAAATTTCTTAGTTACTACTGTACCTCTGTATCAAAATATAAGTAGCCTACAAAAACGTTTTATATTTTGATATGGAGGGAGTAGAATGCAATAACAAAGAAAACACAAAGGGCACTATAAATATTGGGTTCTCCTTGCAGAGGACCAAAAATAATCAAATGAGAAAAGGATGTCTCCACTATCTTCTCTCCCTGAGGAAATACGCTAGTTGTAATTTCGTGTGGCTATAAATTGAGTTGTTTTTATCTTTGGATGCAGATGCCAGTGAAGAATGTTCTTCCATTATCCTAAAAAGAAAGAAAATATGGGGTAAACTACCTAGGCTCTATCCTCATGCGGACAAGTGCAAGCAGTCAGGCCTTGTTAAAAGCTCCTTTTGGAAAGGAAAACAAGAATAATGGGAAACTGCAGACAATAATGTGACGGCGAGAGTGCATCAGCGACGCTACATATATATGCTGCTGTCTCATGTTACTATGATTACCTGGACTAGAAATAATTTGCTGCAGTGTTTTCTACCGTTACAGTCGCATTGATTCAAATCCATATGACACAAGATGGAAAAGGTAACACCACTAAATGCCTTGAAAAGGAGTGGAGGGAAGTAAAATTGCCAATTACATACCTTCGTCGAGGAGAACCACGGCAGCATGCAATGCAGTTTTTCCTGCAGGGCCTGCACATGATGCCGAATACTTGTTTTGCTTTCTTGTGAGGGCCTCAACGATCTCAATCCTTCGTATAGTGGTAGCCAAGTACAGTGGAGATATACCCTCATTGTCCACTATCTGTACCAGCGCGGGCCAGCCAGAGTAATCAATTTTTTCGTCCATCGAAATTAGTGCCTTCACAATCTCAGCATGGCCGTGCCGCACTGCCTCATGTAAGCACGTTTCTCCTTTGAGATTTTGGGCCCTCAGAAACATGGCAATACCATCCTTGTTCTCGTCCTCCATATTTTTCAAAAAATATTTGACTCCAGGAGCCGCACGATTCAGTGTTGTATCTCTGTTCAAAAACCTGGGAATTGTGTTCCAACCAAGATTGGCAGTTACTGTATCTGTATCCTCTTTCATTAAATGTCCCAAGAAAAGTTTGCCAATGTCATTACCCCCTCTTGCAGCTGCACAATGCAGTGGTGTATCTCCACTGTTGTTCACTGCTAATAAAAGCACTTCTGCGAGGGTTTCATGGTTCTCCAAGATGTCATGCAATAGTTCAACATTTCCAAACCTTGCAGCAATATGGAGCACCCCGTCCCCATCGGAGGTGACTCGATGACATGTACTAAGAAAATCATAGGATGCTAATGCAGGATCTGGTGCACCAGATGCCGCAGCGACTTCTCTAGTGGAACTTGCATGTGCATTAGCAAGCACGCTAGAGCTTACAGTGGATACCTCTATGGTAAGTTTATGATCAGATGGCCCATTATTAGATGGACTAACACCACCATGCTCTCCCTGATATCCAGTGCTAAACGCTGCAGTAACTTCTCTACTGGAACTTGAATGAGCATTAGTGAGCTCGTTGGAGCTTTCAGCAGATGCATCTGGCTCCGCTGTCATGGTAATTGAATGATCAGCTGGTACACTGCCCTGCTCTCCCTGATATCCAAGCGCCGCATCAGCTTCTCTACTAGAACTTGAATAAGCATCATCAAGTTCGTTGGAGCTTTCAGTAGATGCCTCTGGCTCCGTGAACAAGGTAATTGAATGATCAGATGGTGCATTATTAGATGAACCAACACCACCATGCTCTCCCTGATATCCGGTACTAGACGCTGCAGCAGCTTCTCTTCTGGAACTTGAATGAGCATTAGCAAGCTCATTGGAGCTTTCAGTAGATGCCTCTAGCTCTGTGCCCACGTTAATTGAATGATCAGATGGTGCATTATTAGATGGACCAACACCGACATGCTCTCCCTGATTCCCAGTACCAAGTCTAGTGCCTTCCATCGCAACCTTGTGCAATATGCAATCCATCATCTCCCCTGTAGAGAACAGTCACCTAAAGTTCAGTCAAACAATGCTATAAATTACTAATTGGTGAACAATTGAGAGAAAAAGATGGGATCTAGACTGCGAAATTGGTGGGCCCAATAATAATTCTGTAGATTGATAGAAGTATATGGTAACGTGTGTCGCAGAGAATTGAGTTGTATCACAAACACAACTATATTTAGCAAGGATTCATCACAAAGAGATACTTGAGTACAAATACAACTATACATTCCTATGCGCAAGATGCAGAGAGAAAACTGTAGAGTCAAAGCTTTATTTACATTTTTCATGATGATATTTTTCATATAAAGATTGTATATGCATTAGGTCTAACAAACAAAATCATAGAAATCACAAACAACTATCATAGAAATCATAAAAACTGTTGAAAGTTCAAAAGAGGAATGGTACAAACGACTATCAGCGATATAAGTTCCTCAATTTTTTCTGCCCAGCTTTCGCGCTTCTTCGAAATACCACTTGAAACTAAGGACTTGAATAGTGGATGGCCGAGAAAGCATGTATATAAGTCAATGAACGTAATTTTTCGAAATGTCAAAAAAAAAAGAGTCACACATGTCAATGTTGGAAGTCTTCTAGTTCATGCAAAAAAAAAAAGATCTTATGTCCTGCGCAAAAAATAAAGCCGAGTTTAGAGAGGACCTTTCCCTAGTACGAGAGGACCAGGAAGGATATATTCGCGAGATCCGGGTCACAATTTGTACTCCTTCCGATCCAAATTAATTGACGCTAGTTTGGTACAAAATTAGTACAACTTTGTACTAGACCAGTGTCAATTAAAAAACTAAATTTGTACTCCCTCAGTGGATCCCTCCCATAATATAAGTACGTTTTTTACGCTACACTAGTACAAAGGATCGGAGGGCGTACCTTTTTTGCTTTTTTAGAAAACTAAATTTGTTTTTTTAGAATATGGATCTGCTTCTTTTGGCATGAAATTTTGTGGGCCTGATAAAAGACTCAAATATGTACATGCATAATATTTTTCGTGTAGGTGCACCCAGGAGCCAAACCCCTCTCTTTCATCCCCAAACCAAAAACATGTAGTATATCAAATAATATAGATTATAAATAAAAGACTGAAATATGTACATGCATAATATTTTTTTAGTGTAGGTCCACCCAGGAACCAAACCCACTCTCTTCCACGGTCACATATATCTAATAATATAGATTATAAACAAAACTGACAATGTTTTTAGATAACGAAAGTGAACATATCCAGTTTCCACACCTTTTGTACCGAAAAATACACACATCCCAGTTATATGTTTTAAAACTTCTTATAGAAAGTGATTTATAATAATATATATAGCCAGACACCAATAGTGCGAACACCTAAATAATATCAAAGTTCTATATATAAATAATACCAAGTGTGTAATTACAATAAACAGAGAAATTTGCAAAAAAAAAACAAATGATTGAAGGTTGCTTATCAGTCTATGACAACCACTAGGAAACCTTGCGACAAACTGTACCACAATTGAGATTTTTTCTATCTGAATGGCACTCTGTGCTTGCTCTGAGGTGAAAAAAAAGTTTTCCCAGTTTCATTTTAAAAAGTAAACATGTCAATATTCAAGTACTCTGTGCTTGTAAATTTCCATGTAAAATAATATCAGTTCTGCACCTATACGAAAAGAACATGTTCTTCAAATTTTGCGTTAGTAGGGCACTAATTTTGTTAGTTTTTCATTGGACATAAATGTTTCTTTGTTCACTCAATCTATTATTTCTCAAATTCGTCGGTGTTTACCCGTTGTGTACAAAGATACACAACATCGTGGGCAAAGCAACTACTTTGATCTAGAACAAATCCTACCACCTAGCTAAAGCATTATTTATCTAGAGAAGAGCATATCAAGCCTCATTATATATGCAGACGTGAATCCAGGGGTCTGGGGTTCAGTCCAGCGCTATTCACAACGAGTACCATTGGTATAACAAGATGTGTTCGTTTGTACTGTCGTATATTTGCCTGCGATTTTATGCATGTGGGTGCACTCAACTTTTTCGTGACCAGTGCCGAAGCCAGCATTCGTACAAATCGCATTTTTAGTCAGGTTTTCTAACTTACTTGATGTATATTGTTCTTCAATTATAAATAGGTACTTAAGTTTTTCACCAAAAATAATAAGTGTACATCTGTACACGTATGTCCCTATGCACCTCTTCCCATGGGCGATATGGTGTGTGTGTCTGAGGTGTGTGTCAATGTGTATGTCCACCATATTAGGAATAAAAAGTCGACACTAATCAAGGCTCCAGAGCATCTCACCAGGAAGATTTTTAATCTTCAAAGAAACTTCATCGGGCAGATTTACATTGTCATCCTTGCACAAGAGTATGTATGCCAAAAAATCCTTCCGCAGCTCCCTTGATTCCTAGTAACATATGATATCCAGTTAAGTATTTAGGCCAAAACGGGGAGAAAACATCAAGGTGCGTGGTGGCCACTTACAGTCGGAAACCATCGAACAAGTTGATGGCCGTCCCACAAGCGCATGAAATTGAATACGAAAAATCCACTATCACCGCTACAAGTGCAACGAGAAAAAAAGGGTCAAGTATTTCACACACAACTACACAAGATACAAAGGAAAATAATCGAGGCAAATTGCATGACAAGTGTGGATGCTCCATTGTGTTTTCAATCAGATGTTGGAATCTATCTCATATTTTCAAGGTATTGATTTCTACTGTACAAAGTAACGTCTCCACTATCCAGCCATGTGCATGATTCTCATCAACAAAAAAATGATCTCAGTAGCTAGAATATCTATTGGTGGAAATTTACCTATGAAGCCACGACAAAGGAGATAGATTCCAACATCTGATTGAAAATCGACACCATTAAGAATGTTGACTTTGGTGTGCAAATGTTTGGCTTTTGTAAATAAAATGATATTCACCACAACAATAAAATATATGTGCTTATTAGTACTGGGTATATGGTTCGGCCATCCATAAAGGTTGAGCCACTCACTACTACTCCCTCCGTTCCTAAATATAAGTCTTTTTAGAGATTTCAAATGGACTACCACATACGGATGTATATAGACATATTTTAGAGTGTAGATTCACTCATTTTGCTTCGTATGTAGTCACTTGTTGAAATCTCTAGAAAGACCTATATTTAGGAACGGAGGGAGTAGCACATTTTCTCATGTCGCCTAGAGCGACTCAATAATTGTTGTGGCATCCAAGAGAATCCAGCTGGTGTTAGATGAACCTAGTTCAATCCAGGAGTATCCAAAGTTAGTTCAGTCCAGGAGTATCCAGAAAAGTCCAGGATTATGCAGAGTGGGTAGGTATCCTAGTAGAAGTAAGTAAGAATAGTATCTAGAGTTAGTTCAGTCCAGGAGTATCTAGAGAATTCAGGACTATCCAGAGTTGGTAGGAGGCCTAGTAGAAGTAAAGAGTCTTATCGGTTGTGTTCAAGTCAGTTTGGGATAGCTCTGTAAAGGAGCAGTTTGTGATAGTTCCCAACTGTACTGTTCATTGAACAGTGCCTGACTTAGAAAAATACTAAGGAAGACAAGCAATGAAATATCTAGTTCATACCTATGCTTCTCTTTTACCCCTCTAATTCTCCAATCTTTTCCCACTACCCTTCTACAGTACCATGATGGCCATACGGCAATGACACTTGCGTCCAGCGAGTATCCCACGCTACAACCCCATAGCTAACATCGGCTACAACATCTTATGGTATCAGAACCTACCACCATGGATGATGATGCGCCTGGAAAAAAATATCAATCCCAATGATGAAGTCCTGGCAACGAAATTCACAAGGAGTTTGCTTCGTTGAATTTGTGAGTCAAGGCACTGGAGGAGAGGTGAGGGTGCCCGGAGTGTTAGTAGCAACTAGCAAAAGCACAGGTAACTCTGATTTGGTACTTGTTTTTTTCATCCTTGCCTTAACGGCAAGGACGCCAAACTTAATCTGTTATTTAAGCACATGATACTAAAGAAACTAACTATTTTTAGCAAAATAGGTCCATCTTCCATCTCACATTTATTCCATGCTAAACCAAACTGCATAAATATAGTCAGAAAACGGTCCAGTTAAAGGTTGCTAAACAGTGGTGTGCTGAACTTATTTTAAAACTATGCTCATGGAAAAGTAGCTAAGGAAAAGTTATTGTCTTGTTTGGCAAACCAAATCATAGTTACCTCTTGAAATACAAAACAAAACATTAAATTTACCCAAGGAATGTCTCTGATATGGTTTTCTATAAAGCATGACATGATTTGAATCTCAGTTGATTGCGATCATACCAAAAGCTGATAACCAAATGACAAAAATATGCAAAAGCAGTTCACCAAACAAGATTATCATATGCCACCATAATCCTAGACACAAAAAAAATTCTACATAACTTATTGCCTTTAGACCGTGCTCTTCCTGGCATATGGTCCGGTTGCTACATGTCCAGAAAAGAGCACGGTGTAATGGAAGAGAACCCTACAGCAACGGCTAGACAAACAATGACAAGGGATCCTACATCGACGGCTAGACAAAGTGAGACAAATTGTGGGACCAAATAAGTTAGAAGTTCCTTTTGTTTTTTTAAATGGGGCAAGATAGCCATTTTCAAAAATTAAAAAGAAAAGAGTGGTCCAGTTAGTTTAGAACGAAGTTATAGTTGAACTTTCACAGCAGACAAATTAGGAAATGAAACAAGTTTAAGAACTTCAAAACAATTAGTGAAACAGAACATACCTGTCCTGTTGTCTAGGTACTTTGGGAAACTGGTACTCCCAGCTACGAAAATCAATTGCATAGTTCATGGTTACGGTAAGTGCATCACAGATGTTGCATCTCGTTTTCTGGTGCCGCTTGGTGGGATCAGCACCTTTAGTGGTATCTGGTCGAGAGTCCAGAATGCTGAGCTTCTGATCACACATGTTGAAAGCGTATAAAGTCCATTGGTGATCATGAAAGACTGGGATGAATACCTAGATACAAACAAACAACACTGTTTAATTTGTACTCACTAACGGAATCCATTTCATATGCATATAACTCAAACTGGACTGGTTTAATAGCATAACAAGATCACGTTTACAACACAGCTAATTTATTCACCCTAGCTTTCTTGTAGAAAGTGCGAGAAAGAGATCATACCATATGTGATTGTGAAGCGTTATACAGTACTGATCCAGCATAGAATACTTTTTTGAGATCCTTGGGATCCAAATGTCGACTCATTGATTTTTCTGCCCATTTTGAATCAGCATAGTGCCTCCAACCGAGGCACTTGGTATTCCAAAAGTCACGAGCATCCTCTCTGCCCATGTTGCTAACAACAAAATTTAGCCAATTACTCATTGCTATTTCTTTTTTCTGCTTTTTCTCATCGTTCATCATTTTCTCAATCTTCACTAATTCCGGAAGATCTTCAAGGCTTCAACAGATAACACCCATATATAGCGTGGAAAAGCAGTAAGGAACCGCATTATGAGCAAAAAAAATAGACAAGTAAAAACCAGTAGATGTTGATGACACGTATAACGTACTGTTGCCATATGGGTGATGGATTAGTGGTAATGTCATGATACAAACCCTCCAGTACTTTGGTGTCTGGTCGATGAAGAGATTGTCGTTTCACCAAGAAAGGAGACTTCAATGCCTTGCTTGGCTCAACTAGAATCTTTGTTACGGGAGCAACTTTATACAAGGGTGCCCCTGTAGGTGAAACAATTCTTGGTGTGTCCTGTATATCGCAGTGCACAATCAAAGAAAAGTGAAAACAATATAATAACGAGGACAGTGGAAATTATACAGTAAGCTGGAATCAACAAAACTATCAAAACTGACATAAGGGATTGCACAGATGCATTGTCATCAACTTCAGCTATTACGAGAAACCAGTATGTGTCATCTAGAGTAAAGATATGCAGAGGTGACAAAAGCGGAGCCAAGGATTCTGATATTCTTTTGATCAATATAAAACCGGATGTCTGCTGAAAAACAAGGGACGAGTAATTAGCACCTGAATATCCGGAGAAGACATTTGACAGTGATGTCTCTGCCAGTCCTGGAGGAGATTAACACTGCAAAGACTGGTGACGGATGAGAGAGCTCCTTGGCGCAGCTTTTGTAGACGGGCGTGGCTACCTACCCATTACCCGGCTGGAGCTTTCCCAGAAACTACGTTGTTAAAGAATTGGATGCTCCACGCTGATCCGAGGTGAGATGATAAAAAACGGTTGAGCGCGTAGATCTCGGAAAGACCAGGAGAGTTGACTGCGTTTGAAATGCCCAGCCTGCACAGGACGGATTCAGATTTCAGACAGATAAGGAGAAGAGAAACTGAAAAGGGGCTGAGGGCCTGTGAGAGGTAGTACAGGGTTGGCGTTAGGCCGTTAACCTCCCACGCCAGCCGGTCCCGGATCTGGCGGCAACCGCGGCTCGTTGGCTCTCTGCAGTCGGGGCAGCTGGCTGGCGCCGTCTGGCCTCCCCTCGGTGGCGGGGACATAGTGGAGGGCGGGTATCAGCGTCGGAGGTGGTTCTGCAGCACACGGCGAAGGTCAGAACTGCTGTCGAACAGGAAGCACGACTGAATCGAACAAATGCAGAAGAGCTTCTTACCCTCTGAACCAACGACGGAGAAGGGGACTTGCAGGCCGCAAGTATATGTACTAGGAAATTGCTGCCGCTTGGCTCTCTCTCGTCGGCGCCCATGAGGCTCGCCGGCCGCCGGAGACGGGGGAGAAGGGGGAGGTCTGGAGAGTGTACAAGAGAAAGTGGTGGTACAGTCAGCGACGTGGGCTCTTTAACCAGGCCCATGGAATTATTTCATGTCAAAGGCCCAAATTGGGCCCAGAGGCTTTTCGGCAAAAAGGCCTGATAGAAATCCGCCTCGATCTCAGAAAACAGCCGGAGCTCTCCCCGAAAACCTTTTCCGCAAACCCTCCGTCCCCGCAGCCATGGAGGACACCACCACGCCGCCGCCGCCGCCGCCACAGCAGCAACAGCCGGACCAGCAGGCGCCCGAGCTCGCCGGGGAGAAGCGCAAGAGGGAGGAGGAGTCTCCGGCGGCAGCCTCCGGGGAGAATCCATCCATGGAGGCCACCACGCAGCCGCCGCCGCCGGAGCAGCAGGGTCAGGAGACCGAGCCCGCCGGAGAGAAGCGCAAGAGGGAGGAGGAGTCGCCGGAGGCAGCCCCCGGAGACGCCGCACCAGCATCAGCAGCAGCAGCCCCCGCCACCACCGGCGAGGGCGAGCGGCACCCGATGTCGAAGACGAGCCTGTGCTCCTTCTTCCGGCGGCGGGGGGGCGGCCCGGACGGGTGCAACCACGGGGAGGCGTGCCGGTACGCGCACACGGAGGAGGAGCTGCGGCCGCGGCCCGACGGCACGTGGGACCCCACCTCCGACCGGGCCAAGAAGCTGCGCAGGGTCTCCGAGGAGGAGGGGGAGGGGGCGGCCGGGGAGGAGAGGGGGGGCCGGTGGGGGCAGGAGGAGGTCACCTTCGACGAGAGCTCGCTCGACAAGTGCCTCGTCGGGCTCTCCCGGCACTGGCTCGCCGACAGGCTCAAGTCCTTCCTCGACGAGCAGGCAAGTTCTAGTACTGATTATCTCACATCTCCTACTACTTCATTTGTGTATCCAGAAGAAATAGTCTAGTACGGTAGGAAGTGAAGTAGGCCATCTACACTGAATTAGATTGAAGACCTGTATATTGCACTGAACCCGCGGGAACCGATATAACCCTGAAGCTACCGACTCTTTTTGTAAGTAATCAGAAGCAGGAATCTAAAATTTCATGTGTTAGAAGGAGTCCATGGTAGTTCACTGTCGGGATGAGGTGGTTTTATGGGACAGATTTTAATCTCTTTAGTTGCCAATCTCATGGATATCACCAAACATGAGCTGGGACTTTTGAAACAAATCGGTGTAACCTGACAGCAGAATAACAGCTTACACGATTCGCCGTCGGCATATGCCCAGTAGATTATAATGTCGGTTTTTCAGATATGCGAGGCTAGTTATATATATTGTATGAATTTGGTAGGACAAGGTGGCATGTTGCTCGTCTTGCCGTGTTTTGCCATCTAGTTCGTAGAGAAAGGCTGCCTTTTTATCTGCTATATATTTGGCAAGTAAAAATAATGTAACCAGACGCTTCTGCTGCTGAATTGCGTAGAAAATGTCTTTGCATCTTCAAGGATTGGTTTATGTTCTGGGTTAAAGTATTGAGACTTGAAGAATGTTAAAAGTGTGTGTCGTCTGGAGTATACTTTGTCTAATGCCTTAATGCTACAATTTCAATTATGGTTGTGCAGGGAATCTCATATGCAGTAGCAAAGAAGAAGAAAGGAATGACCGTTGGTTTTGTGACATTTGAAACTGTTGAACAACTGAGAAATGCTGTGGAGGTAATTGTCCATTGGTCGTGCTGGCAACCTGTTTGGGTATTTAACAAATGATAATGAATTTTGTCTCACAACTCGAGTAGGTCCTTAAGGAGAATCGATCTGGTGGAAAGCAAATAAAGATAGCAGATGCCAATCGCAGGTCTCATCAGAAGTTGCATTCAGAAGGACCAGTATCTAATAATGGGGCAGCAACAGAAAACAGTAGTGACGCTGCTGCTCCTGCTGATGGAACATCCGGACCTGAAGCAGCAGGAGCAAGTAAAAGAACTGTGCGTGACGCAGTTACGCCCCTTGCGCATATGACATACAGTGATCAGCTAGAGCACAAAAAAAGTTCAGTGGCACAGTTACTTAAGAAACTTGTAAGATCAATTTCATGTCCATCCACCATTTTTATCTCTGAAGCAGCTCTATATTTGCTGAAATTGTGTTCACTTATCTTGTTGTCTTGTACTGCAGACTCGGAATGCTAAGAAAGCTTGCCCAGCTGACGTTACATTACCAGATTGGATTTCCAACGCAAAGCAAATTGGTAACCTTCTACTCGTAGTATTGAACTGTTGATGTGCTATTCTCATTACTTATGTTGATCACCATGTAGGTGTTTTACGAACACCTTGATACGAGATACAATATGGTATTCAATTTTTATTGTTCCTAGGCCTGTTACACAAAATAATAGATACATAATGTTGCTATTGATAAGATATGTGTGTAACCTTGATTCGCTACGGGGTAACAATTTACATTTCCGAGGATAGACGACTGTGTCATGCATGGCATCCTTATGTAGTGGATGCTTGGCCCCTTGCCCTTTCCTAACACAGCAACTCCTAACAGATTTGACTTTCTTATCCTAGACTTCAGATGCCTGTTGGACTTTGTCCTAATCCAACTATTTCCTATTCCACTCTCATTCACCTGAACTCTGCTTGTCCACTATGTATGTGCACAACAATTATTAACGTTAGCTATGCTATGAGCACCTTGCAATTTTGTTTATGGTGTTGTCCTGTTAATGAACTCCTGGATTTGTTATCTGGAATGCTTAAAGGGAAACTTCAGAAAGTTGGGAACTCTTGCACTGCAGTACTGCTTCTATTTCAGTACCATTTAGAGTCTCTTCACCAAAATACAGAGATTATCTTGCTCGTGTATAAAGTGTCTGTCAAGCTTTATCTCCATGAAAGTGAACACAATTAGCAGTGTAGCACACAACACACAAAGCTTTCTGAAAAAAAAACTTTTATTAATATTCACCTATGAGTGTTTGCAACACATACAATTTCTGAGTTCATTTGCTTTGCTCTGCTAACCCGACTAATAATCCCGAGTACCCGGCACATGTTATTTCATTGTTCTAAACAAAGAAATCTTACAAAAGGTTGTTTTTTGGCTGTATAGCACAGAACACACAAAGCATTCTGAAAAAAAATCTTTTATTAATATTCACCTTTGAGTGTTCGCAACACATACAATTTGTGAGTTCATTTGCTTTGCTCTGTTGACCCGACTAATAATCCCGAGTACCCGGCACATGTTATTTCAGTGTTCTAAACAAAGAAATCTTACAAAAGGTTATTTTTTTTGGCTGTATCCTAAAACTAAACATATGCGCGGTAGCAGTTCTTTGTAGGTAACTGGCATAAACATGTTACATTAGCTGCAATCTGCCAAACACGTTTTCATGCCCCACTTCTTGTATGATCTTCTGCTCTTTAGCTTTGCTAAGTGTCTGTCCAATCATCCAGGTGGTCTTTCTTGCAAGCTTGAAGGCATTCTGGAGTCCCCAGTGATTGATGGGTATCGTAATAAGTGTGAGTTCTCTGTGGGACATTCCTTGGCGGGTAAAAAGACAGTAGGGTTTATGCTTGGGAATTTCAGGTTGGTTTGTTGCTGCCTCTTTTTTTTTTTTTTGTTCACTGGCCTTCCAGTATTAATGATTGATACAACAAAATCTCAGGGAAGGTGTGACTGCTGTTGAGGAACCTGTGGACTGCCCAAATGTTTCAGCAATGTCCTGTAAATATGCTATGATATTCCAAGATTTTCTGCAGTTATCATGCTTACCTGCGTGGAACAGAGTTGATAATTCTGGGTTTTGGCGCCAATTCACAGTATGCTCTCGCTAAGCATTTAAATCTGCATCGCATGCTTTTGTTTCTGTTTTCTTTTGAGATTGTGCATAGTTAATTTCTCTGCTTATCCACCTGACAGGGATAACTGTTTATTCTGTGGTTTCCATATTAGGTTCGAGAGGGAAGAAGTCCAGCTCAAGCTGTTGTTGCACAAGATACACAAACACAAATATCAGAAGTCATGATTATTATCCAGGTTGTTTGGACTGATAATGAGATGTGCAGTCAGTTCAATGCAGTACAAATTTCCTGTTGGCAGTACCACTGACAAGCTATACTTTCTATATTTCCAGGTATGCTCCACAGGTGTTGATGAGGTACTGATGAAAGATGAGTTTGCCAAATTGTCCAAGACACTGGTGCAGGGGGCTGCAACATGCTCACCTCCATTGCCTCTAACAACTATAGTAGTTCAAGTAAGTTTAAACAGTTGCATCAGAGCTATGATTCTATGCATTTTTTGCTTCAGGAATTCTGTGTTGCCTATGTCCATTAAGTTGCTCTAAATGTAGTTTTATTGTAGTTTGTTAACTTAATATGTGTTACAGTGCTCTGTGACAGTTCGGTAAGCCTGCTTAGCACTTGCCACCTAGTTGGTGACTTTGTACTTTTGAACAGTTATAGCAGACTTTATTGTTTGAACTGAACAGTTATACAAAGCTCTCTCTCCATTTCAAAATAGCAGTCATTTTAAAACATGTGCAATCAAACTTTTAAGACTTTGCCAACTAATACAGTTATACACAATTTTGGGAATGTGGTGAGTGAATTTTATGGCTATGTCTATTCTTCATTCAAGTTTAGACATGTCAGATGCAGTTTGTTTCAAGAAGTAGGCTTCTTTGTTATTCTTGAAATATTCGATGCTAATGAAATTTTCACTCTCATTCAGGATCACACAGGAATATCAAATGTAGCACCAGCTGACTGTCCACTGATCCCACTATTGGTGCCAGAAGTGGACCAATCAGAAGAGGGAGCAGTGGATAAAACAAGAATCCATGACCACATCAGCAATCTTCGGTTCTCTCTGTCACCAACAGCATTTTTTCAGGTTTGTCTTAACTGCGAACTACTTTGCCAATTGGGCTTTGTTGACTTTGGTATTGACTCACAGTTACACAGGTTAATACTCTTGCTGCAGAAAGATTGTACACCCTTGCTGGTGATTGGGCCAATCTCAATTCGGACACATTACTTTTTGACGTATGCTGTGGGACTGGAACAATTGGCCTGACATTAGCTCACCGTGTTGGAATGGTAATTTCTTTTGCACATTTCATCTTATTGTCAATGATGGTTCTTGTTTCCAGTATATTGCACAACGCAGTTGTGAATGTGATTCATGTTAGATGGCTCAACCATTGCTTTGGAATATCATTTCTCATAGTTATGTTGCTGAATATGCTAGGTTGTTGGAATTGAAATGAATGAATCAGCGGTTGTGGATGCTCAGAGAAATGCTCTTATTAACGGTATAAAAAATTGCCGTTTTGTCTGCGGGAAGGTGAGACTTATGTACCCTAATGAATGATTCTATTACTCTGGTGTCACTGATCATGAATCATCTTCACATTTGATTTCCCAATTGTTTGTACTCACCACAATAATCTCAACTGAATCCTCATGCTGGGAATAAACAGGCTGAAGATGTGATGGGGTCTCTTCTCACAGAGTATCTTGGTTCGCCACAGCAGCACATTGCAGCTTCTGAAAGTAATTCAGAAGTTAATGGTACAGGAAAAAAAGAGGATATAGTTGGTGATGCAGAGAATAATGGTAAAAGTACGGAGAGCTTAACAGAAAAAAATGAGAGTGGTGAGATAAATGAGGACTTGGATGATGGGATTAGCAAAGAGTTGGAAGGTGGACATGAGCAATGCAATGAGGCTGTTTGTAACCAAAATAGTGAGGAAGCATCATCATTGGTCAATGAGGAGTCCGTTGATGCAAAAGCAGCTGACTGTTCAGAGCACACCAAAACCCGCGAGGAAGGTTCTTCGATTTCTAAAAATGACGTGCTTGCAGCTACTGCATGCCAGTTCAAGAACTTTGTTGCTATTGTAGATCCTCCACGTGCTGGGCTTCACCCTACTGTAAGTAAATTTCAGTATTCAGTTTTCTTATCATAAATAATACATAGTTACTTTTATGTTTGGAAATGCTTACTCGAGTCTTAATACCTGATACCTTGGAGCAAGCCTTAGCCCTTTGGTTGCTTAATACATTGATGGATTTGAGCTATATCGTTCTTACCTGTGATATATTGTTAAATGCATGTCACGGATGTCTATATAAATGAAGCAGACTTTACAGAAATTTTGTTTTTAATAGAGCTGGTGATCACTAGAGTAGTGCGGTTGCATTGCCAGGTACAGTAGGTATCCAGGATGTTTCTTCCTGCATTATGACCCAACTAGCAAGCATGAACCTTGTCATTTACGAATGTAATTTGCACTACTAAATAGCACCATGTTAGTTGATTGAAGCACCCCATGCTGATTGGTTCTACATATACATTGTTTTATTTATTTTTCCTGTATGCCATTCTGCTTGTGATTGGACTACCGACCTTTGTGGAGGATCAAGCTCACATATTGAATATTTAATAGGTGATCAAGGTATTGAGGACTCATCCACGCATCCGTCGTCTAGTGTAAGTACTCCCTGTACCTGTTCTGTGCTATACTGATTAGCAGAAAAGTAATGTGAACTTTGTACTGTACTGGTGAACAGGGAAGTAAAGCTTCCCATTATGAAGTTATCATGCCATCTGGAAACAGAAACACATTATTGAAAACTCAATCTCAAGTTGGAAAACGTCATTAGAAGTAGAAAGAGAAACATGGATGACTTAGAAGTACTCCCTATACCTGTTCTGTACTCTACTGGTGAACAGAGAAGTAATGTGAGCTCTGTACTGTGCTGGTGAACAGAGAAGTAACGTGAGCTCTGTACTGTAATGGTGAACAGAGAAGTAAAGTTTCCCATCACGAGGTTATCATGCCATCTGGGAACAAAAATGCATTATTGAAATCTCAAATCTCGGTTGGAAAACGTTAGAAGAAGTAAAAAGAGAAACAAAGACCTGTAGTTTTTCAGAAGTTTAAACACATAATGTTTACATGTATTTTTCTTCTTACTGCTCTGACATTCACTCTTTGCTTCAAATTTACCAGGTACATTTCCTGCAATCCAGACACTCTAGTTGCCAACGCAATCGAGCTGTGCACCCCATCAACCGAGCATAGGGAAAAGAACAAGGGCCACCGTGGATGGCGAAACATGAGCAGCGCCGGGCTCGCGAGGCAGAGGACCAAGTCGATGCCCAGCTCGGAGCCCTTCGTCCCCAAGAGGGCCATGGCCGTCGATCTGTTTCCCCACACCTCGCACTGCGAGATGGTCATGCTCTTCGAGAGGTGAACGAAGCAGCCGTTGTTCATTTAATCCTTATTACTCTAGGGATTATTTAATCTCTGTCGAGGACCGTACCAAAAAATTCTTCGGTCTCCTCATTTTGTTGTACCAAATGTACTTGACCTAGAACCCTGACTGTAGTTGAGTGGAGATCTGTGTTTGCTGTTCTCAACTGCATTTCTTTTGTTTATCTGCCTTGTTAAATGGATGCTGGAACTCAACCAGTGACCCAGATCTGCAACATCCAAAAATTGTCATGGTCCAGTGCCATTGCCATTCTTGCCAGGGAAAACCTTAGAAATTGCAATGGTCCAGAGCCATTCTTGGCAGGGAAAACCCTCATAATAAACCAATGGTCCCAGTGTCTGCAGAAGATGTGATGAACAGTAGTAGGAGTAGCGGATTTATTTGGCCTTGATTGCTATCTTGCCAAACCAGACAAGCATGGCCTACATAGATATAATAATAAATAAAGAAATATCTATGGATGGATGGAGGGGAGTGGGTTTCATTTTCTGGTGCCCACAGGAAAGCAACGGCTCCCAATGGCAGTAGCAATCTCATCATCACAAGATGGTGATGAAAGATTAAAAGCAAAGGAGGCGTGGTAGGTCCAGCATCATATTCATCCGAATTCGAGAGCACCCTTGCCTTTATTGATGCCCAAAGGCATCTATATGTATGTGGCAACGATGAACATGGTGTGTACTTGCTTGTTGATGATTGACAATTTATTTTTTGAGATTCTCCATGTATAAATTGCCGAGATTTTCCATGCATATCGATCGGTATCCAACTGTCTTGGCCTCTGCTTCGTATGTGACCTGAGGATTCGGAAATCGGCATCCAATCATGCTCATGCTGCCGCGTACGACATGAAGTTTATAAATCGCAGTTATGTTTTGCTAAAAATTGCTAAATTTAGCACTAGGACTAGGAAGGATCACGCGTTTGTTGGTGGACCAGCATTACATTGAAGCGCACACCAGGCTTGACCCTGAGAAGAGGTCTCCGTTCCTGGAATATAAATTCGGTGGTGCAACGAATAACACCCACTGACTATGCCGGTGGGGGTTATGATGAACTCTCTATGAAGGTGGAGGAGACCGAGCAGTGAGGATGAGCACGTGCAAGCTCATCCCACCACGGCCTTGTTTGGCTGCCGGGCAATAATAATGCCTTGAATTGTGCTACTAGCAAAGTCGTCCTTGACCTTTTACTTGATGCCAGAACTCAAATTTAATGCCCAATCATAAGGTAGCACTCCTACTAATCTAGTATGAAATCTAACAAAATTACATATTGTGGAATGGAATTACCCTTTTTTTTTGCGAAAAGTGGAATTACCCTTTTAAGATAATAAAACATGGTTATGAACTTTAATTATGCTGTCCAAATGTTTCTGAAGATACTAGTCAGTAATCACAGAAAACTTCGCAAGTGCACTGCGCTTGCGCTAAACGATAACATTTACGGAACTTCTTACAAGCAAAATGACAAACAATATATCACGAGTGAAAACCCAACAAAGCTATTCTGCCTAGTCGTCGAAATTCCACATGCATTATTATTCCTGGCAATGAAAGGAAACAAAACAAACATTTCATTTTTGCGAAAGAAATAAAAGGACATTTCACATGGGTCCACGAGGCAAAAGCATCGTTTCATGGGCTGATATTTTTTGCGTGTATGTGTGTGATGGCTGATTCCAGCTGCTTCATTTTGGCCATGTTCATATCGTACCATTTTATTCATAACTGGAGCAAATGGATAAGGAAGTCTGACCAGAATGCCCTTGTCTACGAGCCGTGTGGTGGAGAGAAGCGTCATTTTTAATCAGCAAAATCCTGCACCAATCGCTGCCGCCGTCTACACATAAAATTTTACCTGCCCGTGTCACCCGGATCTCCGGAGATCAGCCATGGCTGGTTGCTCTTGTCCCGGTGTGTGCTCTCCGTCGACCGGAAACGGAAATGATCTCACGGCAGCTTCTTGTCGAGTAGCCACATACGGCGTCCTTGTGAACCTCGCGTTGACTTTACTACCATGACACGTCAGGCAAGAGCAAGAGAGACGGAGAGACTCATCCTGCACACGTGGCAGTCGGGCTGGACACCTGTCAAGGCCCCAAGGGTGTGTGTATTAAACTCGAGGTGTGATCTCGCTTTTGCTTTGCATCTCCATGAAATGATAGACAAAGCCTTGTGGATTATCTGTTGGAGCGCTTTGGCGCTGTCTCAAGATAATGAGACTAATCATATGGACGCTGGCACGTGGCTTCGATGGGTTCGTTGCTGCTCATCAAGCTAGTCCTTTCCTGTGATCGTCCGTGCACTTTGCAAAATCGAAATCACTCAGCGTTGATAGTACAGGGGAAGTATCAGGTGATACCAACACTTAGGTGCTACCATGATATCAATATTTAAAAAAAAATCAAATGTTTCAAAAAATTCTGAAAAGAATCATGGATGTTCGTAACATATGTGTCTACAAACCCTAAGAAATTCAGATCCAAATTCGATATACACATTGAGAAAAAAAAGACAAATCTAGTGTGAATAGTATAGTTTTTCACACTATTCATGTTTGTGTCTTTATTAACACTATTTATGCTGAATTTGTCTTTTTTGTTTCTCAATGTGTATATCGGATTTGGATCTGAATTTCTTAGGGTTTGTAGACACATGTGCTGCGAAGATCTATGCTTTTTTCAGAATTTTTTGAAATGTTTAAATTTAAATTTTTCGAATTGGTATCATGAGAGTATCTAATCAATGTTCTTTCCACAAACAAAAGCTACTTACTGGCACATGTGCCGAGTAGCCTAGTGCAGTATGCAACTTAATCTAATTGCAGATTAAGCACGCACCACACACCGTATAAAGTTCACACAACAACCTTGGTAAATATCATGCACGTCATAATCTAACACAAGTTGCATTCAAGCTCCGTGCATGGCCTCGCTCCAACCGTACCAGCGTTAGTGCAGATCCCTGTCAAACAGATTCGCACTGCGTTTTCTACGTACTGCTGCTGTTCGCTTTGGGACACAAGTCACGAGCTGTCAATTTCTGCAGAAATATACAACGCGTGTATCATCTTTTACGTTTTCGTCGACGCATATCGCCCGCTGACACGCGACGGCAGAGTGACCCTCTAATTCCAAATGCAAAGCCTCACTCCACCCGCCCTTGGTAGTTGGCACTCCTCGTGGCCAACTTTTCCCAAGTGGAAGCTGTGCAAGTTATGTAGAAAATGAGGCATAAATACTCCCTCCGTCCCATAATATAAAACGTTTTTTTACATTAGTATAGTGCTAAAAAACATCTTATATTATGGGACGGAGGGAGTATATCATAATGTTCGTGGTTTTTAATGTATCCACTTTCTAAGGACTTGGCAAAAACATGCTTCCAAGTGTTGAAAAAGTTCCGAAAAATAATCAGGCGGACAGATGTCAGATCCAAACTTACCCACGTAAATTTCCACAAAGTAATACGATGATTTGCGACCAACATGAAAATAAGAAACGACAATGATATAATTTGAGTTTTGAAACATAAATTATTACCATTACCAGTTTCTCCTTTCTACCCTTACATGAGTAATTTTCGAACCTATGGACATGATGTTTCTTTTGTTTTTTTAACATACAAACATGCTCTTCTCTAAGTTTCATGAAATGGGTTCCACAGTATCTTGTTTAAAAACACCTTTTCGAGAATGGCTGCAAGAGTGTTGTTGTATCGACATACTTGGCACTATAGATTTTTGGTGTGTTATGTCTAATGAGCGTTTTTGTATTAATGACAAAGTAATAGAGATATATTATTCTTTCAAAGAAAATAGAGATATATTATGATTTAAAATATGTAAATTTATAATAAATCTGTATTTTTATGAATTAAATTCTCCAGATTTTGGCGCACTTTTTTGCTAGTTATATGTGTTTTGGTTATTTTAATTGACAATTAAATCGCTTAAAAGTCAAATAGACAAATCTTACTCCCTCCTCCCCATTTTGCATGTTGTAAACCCCCTTGCGCATGCGAATTTCCTTGGATATAATAATTCCTATAAATTTGTTTGTTCATGTCTCAAACAAGCAATCCCGCGGCAAGCATGATCAATAATCTGCAAATCTTACCATCTTGATATGTAGGAGACCAAACAAGCGGATACAAGTTGTGTGATGGAGAGAAGTGTCCTTTTCAATTTAGAGAAAACCTTGCATATCAATCTCTGCAGCCGTCAAAACTTTAATTTTGCTGGCCTGTTTATATCAGCCGATCACCAGAGATCAGTCCCATGCATGTGTTGGCCGCAAATGGAAATGATCTCACTACTTAATCTTGTAGAGGGAAGCTTGTAGAGTAGCCATATATGGCGTTTTGTCCATCTCGCTTTGACTTCATTATCTGCACACGTCAGACAGATCAAGCAGGCGAGAATTAATTTGCACACGTGGCAGCCGTGCTGGACACCTGTCCCATTGACCCGTCTTCTTCTAGAAAGCCCTTCAAGGACCTGTATTTAACTCTACAATCTCATTTTTGCTTTTGTATTTTTTAACACGGTATAAACGTAGACACTCATACATACACATATACACTCATCGTTACGAACACACGTACACACACCCTATCACGAGAGACTGAGCCGGCACATTATTTTGAGATTGACAAAGTCATCACAAACGCCATCATAGTCGACGGGACGTCTCCTCCCACTGAACGCACATCATCGGAAGGCCTGAAATAAATTCAGAAAAATGTGGGTACCAAAGTTAAGTCTAGGACTTGAACCATGGTGGGTTGGGGACTTTTGCTTTTCTATTTTAGTAGTACTCTTCCGTCGAAAGTCCACTTCTACTCCCGAGCTCAAATGTTCCCTGATGAACAGTAAAATCAAAAAATTGAAAACATATCATAAAATTTTGATTTTTTTATGGTAAACTTTGATTAATGTTTTTGTGTGCGTGAGAAACTTCGACACGGCATGACATTCATGGAAGTTAGAGCCAAAAAAACAAAATAAGCACTCTAATATGCTTTCAAAACCAGCATTTTTGGAACATCACTTTTCTCCATGAGTTTCATGAATGTCATTTCTTGAGAAAATTTTGCGAGCATACAAAACATTTTCAAAGTCTATAAAAAATCAGAAATTCTTGATTTTGCTTCCTTTTTTTACTATGATCGGGAAGCATTTGAGCTTGAGAGCAGATACCCCGCGTCCACCATCCATCACTATTATAAGATGTTCCAACCTTTCCGGTAGACATATTTTTGTGTGTATATTCCTTATTTCAATACATATCTAGTCTATATTAATAAAACATTTAAAACATCTTATATTTGTGAATGAAGGATCTATCTCAGTAGGAAATTGGACTAATCACACTAATGCTGTGACGTGGCTTGAGTGGAGTTGTCAGTGCTTATCAGTCTTCTCTTGATCATCCGTCCACTTTGCAAAAGCGAAATCAATCAGTCTTGGCACGTACGTACGTACTAATCAATGCTTATTCCAAACTAAAGCTACCTCCAGTACACACCGAATTCTCTCTCTTTGTTTTTCCTTAGTAGATAATGGTTGATTTGCATGGAAAGTACGCGCTAAACCTGCCTTTTTGTAGCACGATGTGCCGATCTGATCACTCAGTGCTTTAGTGCAACATGCAACTTGATTTGATTGGTCATAACTCACAAGCATGCAACAACACAAACCGGATAATTAACTAGGTGTTTTGTTTACTTTCTTAACCTTGGTCAATTCCATGCGCGTCATAATCTTTTTCCTTTGTTTGCGAGAAGCTTTCAATCCGTTCATAATCAAATCATCTCCCCGGTCCATTAACCACCTAGCGACGACTACAAGCCGCACAACCTCAACTAAGATGCTGAACGTAACAAGAAAGAGAGCACAGTCACTCCCGCCGTTGAGGGCCAAGGCTCTTCTAACTACCACGACCCAAAGGCCATCGAAAACGAGGCAGACCAGCGGTGGCACCGACATGGGCAGGAGAAAACCTAATCGCGCTTGAGAGTCTATTCTTGAGGAGGAGGAAAGAATCGAGTTCCCGGTGCACGTCATAATCTAGCACACAACATGCATTCAAGTTCCCGCGTTGCGACTACTACCAATAACTGAAATTGCATGGCCTCATAAATCGTACTACTAGTACTAGTTGGTGCAGATCTCTTTCAAGCAGATTTGTATTTTTTGTACGCGCGCACGTACCGTCCCCTTTGGAGCACAAGTCGCGAGCAGTCCATTCCGTAGAAATATAGGACGCGTTTTTATCATCTTTATGTTGTTGTCGTCGATTCATATAGATCACGCGCTGACACGCCAGGGAAATTCGAATGCATGCAAGTCTCTGTCCTTTGTGCCGAATCCCTTACATTCCAAATGGAAGTCGTCCTGAGATGTCGTGCAAGCTATGCGGAGAATGACCGTAGGAATTTGTCTTCAAGGCTGTCGATGTCGTGCAAGTTATTTAGAGCGTCTTTTTGTTTTTCCTTGTGTTTCTTTTTCAGAAGGCCGAATGCCCTGTATGAAATAAAAACTAGCCCTTAGAAAAAACTATTAAAAAAGAAATTATAGGCAAGCCCTAAAAATAATAATCAATGTCGCCTTTGCATCAATCTGCGCTTGCCGTGAGCAAAGTTCGTTGCTGCTTCCGTCGTCGATTGTCGATGTCCAAAGATTTGTTCATGCACATTTGCAATTCCGTGAAGCAGCATGACCGATCCTTCTAGCAGAGGAGGAATTGTGCCGGCTTGCTTGGATATAGCACCGAGCAGAAGATCACTTCCGCTTTGCGCATGATGGCCTATGGTGTTCCGGCAAACTACATTGATGACAATTGGCAATGGCAAAGAACACTTCTATCTTATATATATGTCAAACAATTTGCAAAGAATATGGTATAAGTGTTTGGTCCATGGTGCTTGAGAGCACCCAATGCTCAAGACACTCGGAGGATTTTGAAGATATGCTTGGGTCCATCGATTGCATGCACTGAAAGAATTGTCCTAAAGCATGGCGTGGACAGTTTAAGGGCCGCGAGAAGGATGCCACCATCATTCTTGAGGCTGCTGCCAATCAAGAAACATGGATTTGGCATTCATATTTTTGGGATGTCTGGATCTTGCAATGGCATCAATGTGTTCGCCCGGTCATGTCTTTTTTCCGAGTTTGTCAATGGAGAAGCTCCACCGGTGATCTTCGAAGCAAATCGTCACACATAAAACTATGGGTTCTGTCTTGCGGATGGGATCTTCCGGAGATGAGTACTTTTGTCAAGCCAATCCAAACCCCCAAGGTAAGAAAGAACTCTACTTTGACAATGCTCAAGCGGCAGCTAGGAAAGATGTTGAGAGGGCATTTGAGGTTTTGCAAACCCAATTTGCTATTGTGCGAGGACCATCTAGATTCTGGGATTAAAAGAAACCTTTGGTACATCATGATTGCTTGCGTAATTATGCATAACATGATCATTGAAAATGATCGTGGACATACATGTTATGCCGATGAGAAAAAAAGGAGTGAATCATACGTTTCTTGAAGGTGTACAATGAAATTAAAGACTGCGATACACATGATGAACTTCAGAAAGATTTGATGAAGGGGTACTCGAAATGGCATGGCGAAAGAATCGCCTAGTTTCATTCTTTGTTTGTTGCATTGGGCAAAACCTTTATTGTATTTGCATTGCATTTGATGTTGTCAACTTGATGAATTGTGTAATAGTTTGATACCGTGGACAAATGATATTTTAAGTTTTATCTCAGGATGTTTTTATTTCAAACTGTGCGGCTGAACTAGTACTGTACAGCGGTTGTTAGCCATTTTTACATCATCTGTTGGAATTAGAGTTTTACATCACCAAATATACATCTGTTGGAGTTGACTCTTTTTTGAAGATGTAAAATTCACTTTCTAGTGATGTAAATTATACATCACCCACTTTTACATCTCCAAATTTGCATCATCTATTGAAGATGCTCTAAGCAGCAGTTAGGAAAGTCGTCGTTGTAGACCAAAGGTCGCCGGCGTTCACAATCTGGGCATATCATCATCCCGGAGAAGCTGGCACCAAGGAAGACCCGGGCGAAGGAGGGTCGCAAGTCACTAACGGTGCCCCATGTGATTGAGGTTCATCGGATGGAGAAGGAACCGAAGAACGAGACACGATGTGACACCATCCCATTCATAGGCGTCGCTGATCACCAACACAAACACAAAGGCAAAAACAAAGCCCATGATCTGGCGTGACTAGAGCTCTGCACGTCCTCCGCCTTTGCCAAAGAGCATTGTCGTAACGAGGACATGAGGAGGAGGACTTATTCCTCGCAACCGATGCCAACATCGCCTCGCCACCGGCAGCCAGACTCTTACGCTTAACCCTAACTAAGTCTAAGGTGGCCCTAGACTAAAGAGACAACCCAAATCGGTGTTTCTCCCACCTCGCCATTGCCAGAAGGCACCCGGAGGCGAAGAAAACTGGTGGTGATGGAACCCTAGGAGGAAACCCCGGAGCCATTTCTTTCTTGGTGGCAACTACTGCAGAGTAAAAAAAAGGGTGTTCGGGCAGACTGCCTCTGCTTGAACACAGCCCATCCTAAATCACTTTATCAATTTTTTATTGTTGTCTCCTTTCTCTCTTTTATTCCATCAATTACCGGATAATTTGAGAGTCATGGTTGCATGCACGAACAAACGAGGACTCAGAGCGAACACACAAATGAGGGAACAAAGTTGGAGATGAATTGTGTAATAGTTTGATATTGTGGACAGATGAAATTTTAAGTTTTATTTTGGGATGTTTTTATTTCAAACTGTGCGGCTGAACTAGTACTATACATCGGTTGCTATGCGGTTGTTAGCCGTTTTTTACTTCATCAGTTGGAATTAGAGTTTTACATCACCAAATATACATCTGTTCGAGTTGACCCTTTTTTGACGATGTAAAATTCACTTTCTAGTGATGTAAATTATACAGCACCCACTTTTACATCTCCAAATTTGCGTTCACCTATTGAAGATGCTCTAAGCAGCAGCCAGGGAAGTCGTTGATGTAGACTAGAAGTCGTCGACGTTCACAATCTGGGTATATCATCATCCCAGAGAAGTTGGCACCAAGGAAGACCTGGGCAGAGGAAGGCCACAAGTCACCAACAGGGCCCCTGTGATAGAGGTTCATCGGATGGAGAAGGAACCAGAGAACGAAACACAGAGCCGCAGTGATAGAGGTTCATCGGATGGAGAAGGAACCAGAGAACAAAACACAATGTGACACCATCCCATCCATAGGTGTCGTTGATCACATAGACAAACACAAAGACAAAAACAAGGCCCATGATCTGGCCGTGACTAGAACTCTACACATCCTCCGCATTTGCCAGAGAGCATTGTCGTAACGAGGACATGAGGAGGAGGACTTATTCCTCGCCGCCGATCCCAACATCGTCTCGCCACCGCCAGCCAGACGCTTAATCCTAACTAAGTGTAAGGTGGCCCTAGACTAAAGAGACAACCTAGATTAGGGTTTCTCCCACCTCGCCACTGCCAGAAGGCACCAGGAGGCGAAGAAAACTGTCCGCGACGGAACCCTAGGAGGAAACCCCGGGGCCATTTCTTTCTTGGTGGCAACGACTGCAGAGTAAAAAAAAGGGTGTTCGGGCAGACTGCCTTCTTGAACACAGCCCATCCTAAACCACTTTATCATTTTTTATTGTTGTTGTCTCCTTTCTCTCTATTATTCCATCAATTACCGGATAATTTGAGAGGCATGGCTGCATGCACGAACAAACGAGGACTCAAAGGAACACACAAATGAGGGAACAAAGTTGGAGATGCTCGTAGTATGCGCTTATATGTACCGCGCGGTTCGGATTTTTCGTGAATTTTCAGAAACGTGAAAAACACTACAGTTCTAAAAGGCTTGTCACAAAAAAGAAAGAAAGAAAAAAACTATACGAAATATGTATATGGCAACTGTGTGGCAGATTGCGAAACTGCCACACACATCCAGCGCCGTCAATTCCCTCCCGATCTCCTTCCTTTCCCGCACATCCTCCCGACCGGCCTTCCTAATTTTGTAATTATGGCCCCACACGCCTTTCCGATTTTTGGCAAAAATAATGCTTGGACTAAGATTTGATCTTTGGTCTGCAGGTAATCAATAAAGGGAGCTAACCACCTCTTCTATGACAGTCATTGTTGAACAAGCTAAGGAAAATACTGTTTTTGAAATGTTTTTGCCTTTAATATGTTAGCACTGAAAAACTTTTTGTTTCAAGCATCGTGGTAACTTTGATCATTGGGAATAAATTTGTTGAACCCGCCCCCGGTAATTTCTGTAAATAGCACGATAACATTCACGCCATAGACCTGATAATTTAGATACAAACATCATGGTAACTTTAACCATTGGGGGAGACAAATGTGAAAAGATACCCGATAATTTATGTGTAAATAGATGGTAATATACGCAGCGCACATCTGATAACTGAGGTAGAAACACCATGGTAACTTGGACCGTAGGGAATTTTTTTTTTGAAAAGATACCCCGGTATCTTCTGTGTAAATAGCACGGTAGTATACCTCCCTCCTCTGGCATTGTTATGTGTAAATAGCATGAAAATATATGCACTGCGATAACTAAACACCATGATAAGTTTTTGACCCCCCGGGGGGGGGGGGGTTGGTTGTTGCTGAAACATACCCTTGATAAACTTTGTGTAAATAGCATGATATTTTAAGCACTACGGGCTTGATAAATTACCTAGAATCACCATGATAACTTTTTATCCCAGGAAAAAGTTGTTCAAAACATCCCCAATAATTTTTGTGTAAATAACATGATAATATAAGCACCGCATAACCGATAACTTGTAATATAAACATGATGGTAACTTTTTTACCAAAGGAAAATAAGTTGTTAAAAACATACACTCGCCTCGCGCCTGGGCCTCTTGGATGAACACAACACATGACGTGCCATGAGAAAGTCACATAATGTTTAGTGTCATGAGGGGCACAAGTGCTATAGGCGTGATAAGTTACGCAAAAACATCGTGGTAATTTTTGACCTATGAAAAAAGCTACCGAAATACACCCAGGTTTTTAGGTGCAAGTACCATGATAATATACAAACTGTAGACCCGGTAACTCATGTACAATCCTCCATGGTAACTTTGACGGGGGGAGGTTGATGTACATATACCCTGATAACTTATCTGTAAGTACCACGGTATTTTACACATCGAAGACCTTATAACTTGGGTAGTAGTAACTTTGAAGGGGTGTAGTTGTTGAAGCATAGTACCTGGTACGTTCTATCTAAATAGCACGGTAAGTTATGTAACACAGGCCTGATAACTTGCATACGAATACCATGGTAACTTTGTCCTGAGGAGAAATCATGTGGTAGATGTGAAGAAGTGACAGTTTTCTCAGGAGTGGGCGTCCGAGATGTGCGGGAGAAGCAGGTTTCTCGGATGAGCCTGCAGGGTCGTTTGGGAGGAGGCGAGGTCAAAGGACGAAGGATCATATGATACTTTAAAATGAAAAAAGTAAAGGGTGGCAGTTTTGCTTGTATGGCACACGTGTGCCAAATACCACAGTCCAAATTAAACTGAAAGGTGCAAGTGTGTGTGCTCCGGAGAGCGTGCCGCCACGACAAATCCACATCGTCGTCCGGGAGCCAGCCGGTGACCTCGCACATGGGATGACGGGATGAGAATTGACATGGCTGCCCGCCAAAAGTAGCCGAGGTACTCCTCTTCACTCCTCTCCCTCTGCTAGTCACTCACTGAGAAGTCGGAAGCTTCGTGCCTTGTGCCATGGTCGTGGCCGTTCCAACAAAACAGTAACGCGTCGCCACTAGCAGAGGATGACGAACCTTTTCCCGTCTCCCGCCACCTCTCCTGGTGCTTGTGCCTGCGCGTCTTCTTCTCCACTCGCCCAGCCCAACCTCCCCTATTTATGGCCCCGCCCGGTCACATCCCACTACCGCCCACGCTGCCAACCGAATCGCCTGCACCACTAGCAGAGGCAGCAGAGCCAGACCCCAATCGTCGCCGCCCCCTCCGCCCCTCCATTAGACTTCCCACTCCAGCTTTGGCCACACCTCCCACCGTTTCAATTCAAACCAACCGGTTGAAGGCAGAGGGAGAGGGAGAGGAGTGTGTTCTTGAGCAACCCACCCACGGCTCCAATCCAGGAGCTGCGTGCAGGCCATGGATTCCCCACGGACGGAGCAGGTGACTTGCTTGCTTCCTGTGATTAGTTAGAACCGGACCAATTTCCTCCTCGTTTCGTCTACTGCTGTCCACTGCTGCCGCTTTCTCGCTGTCAGAGGCCGGGGTTCAGTGAGCAACGGAAAGCAGAGCATGTGGTTGCTTGCTTGCTTCCCTGCCCTTTTCTTCTCCATGGGCATAATATGGTTGGTCACTAGCCGGCAGTGCTACCGGTACACGCATGGCATGTGTGCTGAGATTAGTTGGTCACTCGCGCTGCGTGTCTGTCAGTTGATTCATGCTGCTCTTCTTCATCTTCTTGCCCTTCGGTTTGCAGCAGAGTAGCAGCAGCGGTACTACTTCTACCATCACAAATCCAATGCAAGGAGTCGGAGGAGGAGGCGGCCCTACGCCTGACGACCAGCGGGCCAAGAGGCCGCCGCACCTCTCCATCGACATCCCGGCGGCGACCAGCGCCCCCCTCACACCGACGGCGGCGGCAGAGGCAGAAGCCGTAGCTGCAACTCCGGGCTCCACCGCCAGCAGAACACCAGGTTCTGCCTCGGGTTCCGGCAAGAACGGTGCCCCAGCCAAGTCCCCAGCGCCGCAGCGCACGCCGTCCTTCATGCTGCGGCAGACGGTGCGGAGCCTCCTGCCGGGAGGGGGCAGCTTCAAGTCCTCGGTCAGAGGCTACGAGGCCTCCCTCTCCAGGCTCTTCAGCGGAAGGATCGCCAGGACGGCCTCGCTCCCGGCCGTGGACCACGCCCTGGCGGCCTCCGTGCACGCCGCCGACAAGACTCCGCCCAGCGTTCCTGCCGCCGCCGCTGTAAGCATTTCGATTTGATTTAGTTCTCACTTGCTAAGTTCTATGATGATGAATTTTATCTGAAGTTGTCTTCGTTTGCTGAATTTTATCTGAACTTTTTTGGTTCCTTTGTTGGTGGTGGCAGGACAACAAGACGGGCATGCACCGCTCGCAGTCCCTCCCCATGAACATGAAGAAGTTCAGCTCCGCCAAGAGCATCAAGAGGATGAACTCGCTCGGCGGCGTGTACCGCGTCGTCCCCTCCACGCCGCGAGCCACCGCCGCCGCCACCGCCGCGACCAGCAATGCCGCGCCGGACATAGTCCCCACAGAACCAGGTGGGTGGATGCACATCACTCTCCAACATTTGCCTCCCCTGTTACATTTCCAGTCTGAACTCTGCTACCACTGCAGTCAGTAGTACAAGTCTAAATTCAGTAAGTCACATACAGTTGCTGTGCCACAAGTTGCTAATTGCTATGCCGTCTAGCTGCTTCATGCAGGGGTCGGAGAGGGGGAAGACGACCATGGGGAGGACATCGCGGAGGAGGAGGCGGTGTGCCGGATCTGCATGGTGGAGCTCTCCGAGGGAGGCGGCGCCATGAAGCTCGAGTGCTCCTGCAGGGGTGAGCTCGCACTAGCCCACACCGACTGCGCCCTCAAGTGGTTCGGCATCAAGGGCACCAGGACCTGCGAGGTGTGCAAGCAGGAGGTCCAGAACCTCCCCGTCACCCTGCTACGCGTCCAGAGCACGCGCGGCGGCGACGCCAGCCGTGCCGGTGCCGGCGCCAACGGGCCGCGGTACGTCCGGTACAGGTAGGATCAAATCTTGACAAAACAAACATTACAATTTATGTTGTTACTTGTGAAGTTTGTGTTCCTCATTTGGAGTCAGGTGACACCTGTGATACTTTGGAGAGAGACTTGGTAGTATTATATGGAAGATAGTTTGACAATATAATTTGAGAAGAGCAAGTTTGCATGCTGCTAATCTTACCTACTTTGTGACAGATCAACATAGAATTTCTTCTAGACTTGGAATGATGTGTGCTATTAAACTGCCAATAGTGTACTAATAAAACATAGTGCAGTCATTGATTTATGTAACCAAACGTGTGATTCCTTTTGTCATTTTGTTAATCAGGCTGTGGCATGGGACACCTATCCTGGTGGTCATCAGCATCCTGGCATACTTCTGCTTCTTGGAGCAACTGCTGGTATTTTATATCCCTCTCTTGTTGATTGCTTATAAAACTTACTTGCATATGGTCGATAAATTCTTTTGTTTCTGGTGTCTCATAGGTTGCGCATAACGGCTTCGCCGCCCTGGCGATATCGCTGCCCTTCTCGTGCATCCTAGGCCTCTTCTCATCACTCACCACAACAAGCATGGGTACTACATCATTTAACCACAGTCCACCCCAGAACACATAATGAAAATTTTGATGTGATTGCCTTGATGGAACCCTTGTTGCAATGGTAACTAACTTGAAATTGTGTGTCTGACAAAATATGCAGTGGCGAGGAGATACGTGTGGATCTACGCCGCGATCCAGTTCCTCTTCGTCGTGTTCTTCACGCATTTGTTCTACAGATATGTAAGCAAAACAGAGCATACTCTGCTCACACCGCCTGAAGTTTCTGAACGATTTGTTGATGCAAGTGCTGATGTCTGTGAACTGTTTGTTTGTGTCAGCTGCATCTGCAGGCTGTGATATCCATCATCCTGGCAACCTTTGCGGGTTTCGGCGTGGGGATGATCGGCAACTCCATCATCATCGAGGTGCTCAGGTGGAGGACGATGGCCCCTGCCCACCAGCGCCATGCTCGCAGGCCACCACGTGTCGCCCAGCAGCAGCAGCCAGCTCCGGCATCCAGTCAGCCTTCAGCTGCAGAGGAGGGACAGCGTAGCGCCACCGTCGACGTCGAGAACCCCGCCATCCCTCAAGCATAGATCATATGTAGTTTGTAGCCATGTGCTGTTGGTTGATGCTTGAGAGCCTGGGACCCTTGCTGTGTAGTATATGGTAGAACAAAGAGGTTGTCTGGAAGTTCTTTTTTCGTGGTCTGGATGCAAAATCTGAGTTTTTTTGTTGTTGCAGCATGTGGTGAGTACATGTGGTACAATGTGTTTTTTTGTCTGGATGCAACGTCTTGTATTTAGGAACGGAGGGAGTACAATGTTATATAGCAGCTCCTGAAGAAGGATTCAGCAAAATGTGTCATGGTGTACAAAGTATGTCAGGCATATATATAGCTAAGCTCTCTGCTCTGCACTGCACTTGTCTTTAGGGCAGGAAGTATGTAAATCCCAATGGAAATCTTGAGGATAAGCAAGTAAAAAAAATGTTTTTCCTGATTGGCATGTCCTAATCACACATGTTGGCTGCTGCTGATTGTCACAAGAGATAGGTGATAATATGCTGATATTCATATCTTCTCCTCGGCACTTGTCACAGTCGTTTTCTCGGCTGAATGAATTGCCGAATTGGATGCATCAACAGTTCAACAGTAAGCTTCAGCAGAGATACCCCATATACGTAACCCAGGCCTCATGTTAATATTCTCCCTATAACTTTAGACAGTGACAGTTGAGGAACCTAGGTCGACAAATAGGTTAGGTTCAGAACATTTCTGATCCCCTGTGGTAAGAGGGAAGAATCGGAATGGCCACGCGTGGTCCAAGCTGCTGCGCGAGCACGACTTGCGAGCCGTGCCGTGCAGAGGAAGAAAACCTTTTAGAAATACTCCCTCTATTTCAAAATTTGAACTGTTAATTTAACCCAAACAGCCTAAGTTATGTTACTTGAAATTTATACAACCGAAAACCTTTTTTGAATATGAATTCAAGTATTCAACGATGTAATTTTCATCACGCATAACCCACATTTGGTTGGTTAAATTGTCTTGCTTAGTTAGCATGTCTATAAAATTACTGGCTAATGTGCTGATTGTCTCTTGAGATAGATGACTGATAGTAGCACAAGTGGGGAGGAAGCAATAAATTCCTCTGAGCATTTCCTTTCAGTGGGCCACAACAAACATCTGATATTCATATCTTTCCTTTGCATTTGTCATTGTCGTTTTCTCGGCTGAATTATTTGGATGGATGAACAGTAGATTTCAGCAAGGATACCTCCTATATGTGACCCTAACCTCAGGTTTATGTTCTCCCTAGAAATTTATACGCTGACAATTGAGAAAGGTAGGTCGACACATAGGTTCAGAACATTTCCTGATTCCTTTGGTGAAAGGGAAGGCAATGCATGGTCAGGGCTGCTGCAGGGGCAGAATATCTGGTGCACCGTTGCTTGTGGTCCACACCTGGTGCACCGAACTCCCGTAACACATTTTAAAATATTCAGAAAATTCTTTTAAAAAATAGCACATTCACACAACAACAATATGTGTTGTCACAAATTTTCGAATCAAAATTCAAAACATTGTTTAAAAAGAAGACAAATTTGACACTGAATGCCACGTAACATAAGTTGGGCTTTAGATTTGATCTGTTATCACATTGATGTCAAAATTTTCATTTTGTAATGTTTCAAATTTTGATACAAAATTCTATGACAACATGCATTGATGCATGAACAAGTCATTTTTTCGGATGAATAATTTCCTCTCAATATTTCCTTTCAACGTCCCATATCGAACATCTGATATTCATATCTTTCTTTGGCACTTGTCATAGTCGTTTTCTCGGCTGAATTGGATGCATGAACAGTAGCCATCAAGCAGAGATACCCCCTATATGTAACACAGGCCTTACGTTTTTATTCTCCATATAACATTAGACACTGACAGTTGAGGAAGGTATGTCCACAGATAGGTTCCAAACATTTGTGAACTCCTATGGTAAAAGGAAAGTATCGGAATGGCCACGTGTGGTGTCCAAGAAGCTGGTGCGCAAGCACGACTTTCATGCCGTGCAGAGGAGGAAAACCTTTTAGAAATACTCCCATTTCAAAATCTAACTTTGACCGCTAATTCAACTGACAAAACGCAAGTTATGTGACTTCAAATTTATACCACCAAAAACTTCTTTGAATACGAATAACTTCCGTCACGCATAACCCACATTTGGGGACTCTTTGATTCACAGAGATTCCCAAAACATGCGAATATGAAAACCATAGGATTGGAATGTCGTGCTCATCTCAATCCTATATATTTTGGTTTCTTTGATTGCATCATAGGGAAAACAGAGGGTTCCTTCAAACAGGCAACGCTGGCACGAATTCGCGATACGTCCGGTAGAGGTAGGTTGAGTTGTTGACACAACACATAATTTTTTTGGTTTTTGTTACTTGTGAAGTTTGTGTTCCTCGTGTCCTGCAGAAGGATCCAGTAGCATGTGTCATGGTGTACCAAGTATGTCATGCATATGGCCAAGCTCTCTGTTCTGCTCTGCACTTGTCTTTTTTTTTAATCAAAGGGGTTTCCCTCGCCCCTTTATTTATTAAAAGCAGAGTCAAACAGCCACCAAATCCAATATTTAGCAGCTCTCGGACACAACTAGAAAGTAGCTGCGACGGAATTATTACAACTTTGGCAAAGTTTGCAGAGTTCAAATGAACTGTTTACAACAGGGTAATAGCCCAAAGATGAACAGCAGAGCACCAACTACTACCAATGTAACCTATCAACCCTCTGCACTTGTCTAGCGCAGGATTATGTAAATCCCACTGGAAATCTTGAAGATAAGCAAGTAAACGAACAGTTTTTCTTGATTGGCATGTCTTATCACTGGCTGCTGCTGATTGTCACGAGAGAGAGGTGATAATATATTGTAGCTCAAGAGTGTAGGAAACAATAATTTCCTCTCGAAATTTCCTTTCAGTGAGCTGAAATTCATATCTTTTCCTTGGCGCTTATCGGCTTCTCGCTGTCGTTTTCTCGGCTGAATGAATTGGATGCATGAACAGTAAGCTTGAGCAGAGATACCACGTATACGTAACCCAGGCCTCACGTTAATATTCTCCCTATAACTTTGACAGTGACAGTTGAGGAACCTAGGTCGACAAATCAGTTAGGTTCAGAACATTTCTGATCTCCTATGGTAAAAGGGAAGAATCGGAATGGCCACGCGTGGTCCAAGCTGCTCCGCGAGCACGACTAGCGTGCCCTGCGGAAGAAGAAAACCTTTTCGAAATATTCCCTCCATTTCAAAATTTGAACTTTGGACTGTTAATTTAACCAAACAAAATATAAGTTGTGTGACTTGAAATTTATAGCACCGAAAACCTATTTCCAATACGAATTCAACTGTGTAACTTTCGCCACGCATAACCCACGTATCGTTGGTTAAACTATTTTGCTTAGCATGCCTATGACATTACTGGCTAATGTGCTGATTGTCACTTGAGATACAGTAGATGGCAGTAGCACAAGTGGGGAGGAAGTAATAAATTCCTCTGAATATTTCCTTTCAGTGTGCCGAAACAAGCATCTGATATTCATATCTTTCCTTTGCATTTGTCATTGTCGTTTTCTCGGCTGAATTATTTGGATGGATGAATGGTAGATTTCAGCATGGATACCCCTATGTGTAACCCAACCCTCAGGTTTATGTTCTCCCTAGAAATTTAGACGCTGACAATTGAGAAAGGTAGGTCGGCAGATAGGTTCAGAACATTTTCTGACTCCTTTGGTGAAAAGGAAGGCACTGACGATGCATGGCCTAGGCTGCTGCAGGGGGAGAATATCTGGTGCACCGGTGCTTGTGGTGCATCTGTACACCGAACTCCCGTAGCACATTTTAAAATGTTCAGAAAATTCTTTTAAAAAAATGGCACATTCACACAACAACAATATATGTTGTCACAAAATTTCGAATCAAAATTCAAAACATTGTTTTAAAAGAAGACAAATTCGACACTGAATAGCACGTAACATAACAGCTTTAGATTTGACCCGTTATCACACTGAGGTCAAAATTTTCATTTTGCATCTCGAATAATGTTTCAAATTTTGGTACAAAATTCTGTGACAACATACATTGATGCATGAACAGTCATTTTCTAGGATGAATAATTTCCTCTCAATATTTCCTTTCAACCTGCCATATCAAACATCTGATATCCATATCTTTCTTTGGCACTTGTCACAGTCGTTTTCTCGGCTGAATTGGATGCATGAACAGTAGCCATCAAGCAGAGATAGCCCGTATATGTAACACGGCCCTTACGTTTTTATTCTCCATATAACATTAGACACTGACAGTTGAGGAAGGTAGGTCCACAGGTAGGTTCAGAACATTTCTGATCTCTAATGCTATATAGCAGCTCCTGACGAAGGATTCAGTAGCATGTGTCATGGTGTACAAAGTATGTCAGGCATATGGCTATGCTCTCTGCTCTGCTCTTGGGCAGGGAGTATGTAAATCCCGCTGGAAATCTTGAAGATAAGCAAGTAAATAAACTGGTTTTATTAATTAGCATGTCTTATCACACATATAAGATTGTCACAAGAGAGTAGATGAATATATATATAGCACAAGAAGGGAGGAACCAATAATTTCCTCTCAACATTTCCTTTCAATGTGCAATATCGAACATCTGATATTCATATCTTTCCTTGGTACTTGTCACAGTCGTTTTCTCGGCTGAATGAATTGGATGCATGAACAGTAACCATCAAGCTGAGATACCCCCTATACCATGCCTTATGATTTTATTCTCCCTATAACTTTAGACACTGACAGTTGAGGAAGGTAGGTCCGCAGATATGTTCAGAACATTTCTGAACTCCTTTGGTAAAAGGGAAGAATCGGAATGACCACGTGTGGTCCAAGAAGCTGGTGCGCTAGCACGACTTTCGTGCCATGCAGAGGAAAAAAGCCTTTTAGAAATACTCCCATTTCAAAATTTAACTTTGACACTAACTTTGACCGCTAATTCAACCGACAAAACATAAGTTATGTGACTTCAAATTTGTACCACCGAAAAGCTTTTTTTCAGTATGAATAACTTTCGTGTAACCCACATTTGGGGACTCTTCAATTCACAGGTTTGATAAACATGGAAATATGAAAACATGGGATTGGAATGTCATGCTGATCTCAATCATATATTTTTTAGATTCTTTGATTGCATCATAGGAAAACATAGGATTTCTTCAAAGAGGCAACACTGACGCGAATTCGCAATACGTCCAGTATGGGTAGGTTGAGTTGTTGGCAGAACACACACAATTCATGCTGTTTGTTACTTGTGAAGTTTGTGTTCCTCTTCCTCGTATGGAGTCAGGTCAGGTAACACCTGTGATACCCTGGAGAGGGACTTTGTAGTTATTATATGGACAGTTTGACTACCTGCTTTGAGAAGAGCAAGTTTGCATGCTGCTAATCTTACCTATCTGTGACAGATCAACATAGAATTTCTTCTGGAATTAGAATGATGTGTGCTAATCTCATGTATATAAGTAACACCTAGTACAGTCATAGAATTATGCAACCTGACGGTGATTCTTTTGTTATTTTGTTACTCAGTATGTCGCATGGGACACCTATCCTTGTGATCATGGCATCTTCGCATATTTTTGCTTCTTGGAGCAATTGCTGGTGTTCATCCCTATTTCTCTTGTTGATTGTTCCTACAACTTGCTTACATTGGGTCGATAACAATTTGTGCTGGTGGCTGACAGGTTGTGCCTAACGGCTTCGCCGCCCCAGCGATATTGCTGCCGTTCTCATGTATCCTAAGCCTCTTCTCATCACTCACCACAACAAGCATGGGCAGGGAGTGTGTAAATCCCACTTGAAATCTTGAAGATAAGCAAGTCATTTTTTTTTGAAAAGGAGG